>NC_092204.1:89759260-89769885 GCF_043381705.1 Parasteatoda tepidariorum | reverse complement strand
TATATATATATATATATATATATATATATATATATATGTAACAAAAAAATAAATACAAAAAACACGAGGAAAGTTAAGAAGAACAATAAGTTTCATTTATTGCACATAAGCTGCAAGTAAACAGAACTCATTAGATAAGTTCAAAATGAAGATAAAACAAAAGAAAATTATAGACATATGAAGAAAAAAAAAGGGGGGGATAATAATGAAAAAAAATAACAAGCAACTGATTAAAAAAAAAAGGGGGGGAATGAATTTTTTTTAAAAAAAGCGGAAAATAAAAGATATAATCTTTTCATCAGCCCACACGATTATGTCCGCAAAAAAGATATAATCGGATATAATCCCGAAATTCTATATCTGGAAAACCTTGTTATGCCGAATATTCTTCGAAATAGAAAATAAATTTTCTCGGAAAAATCACAATATAAGTTTATTCTAAACCGATTCTTTTCTATTTGATGCGTAATTATTTTTTTTTTAATTTTAAAAATTATCATTGCTGTATTTTACTTATAGTCAACTATCATTTCATACATAGTTATTAGTAGTTATTCTTATGTTTCATGACTTTACTTTTTAGAGTACTACTGTAGAATATAACAACTTTTAGAATCTACTAGTTAGAACATATTTAATTCTGCACTTCTTATCATGAAGACTCGCTATCTCGATATCTTTTTAGAATCCCTTCAACTTTGAGATATGTAGAGTATACTGGTTATTAAAATTGCTATACCAGGAAGGAATGCAAATAACAGAATAATATTTACTGGGTTCATACATTATAGTTGGAAGAACAAGTGATTAAATTTTCAGGATATTTGGATGTATAGATCCTGAGGAATCAGTATCCAGAGCTGTTTCCCCTGTCAGCAATTACAGCAGTTATTCTCCTAGGCGTAGAATAGAGATTGGATAGCATGGACGCGTACAGCATTCCATGCAGCTTCAACATCAATTCATCGACAGTAGTGACTGACGAGAGATGGCGTGCCAGTCGTTTGGCAACCATTGGCCCGACGTTTTCAATTGGTGAGAGATCAAGAGAACGTGCTGACCAGGGCAACAGGCAAACATGTTCTATGTCAAGGAAGGTCAGGGCAGTGCACACAACATGCGGTCGTGCATTGTCCTGTTGAAACGTAGCATTATCGAGGCCTCGAAGATAAGGCAGAGCAACTGGCCCTAACGCATCAGAAATGTAACGGCAGTTGTTCAAAGTGTCGGTAATGCGAATAAGAGGTGATCGAGACGTGTATCCAATGACACCCTATGCCATTACTCCAGGTGATGGGCCTGTATGACGATGTCGAATGCAAGCTTCCAATAGGCGTTCTCCACTATGTCGCTAAACATGGATGCGACCATCATGATGCTGTATGCAGAACCCAGATTCTCTAAAAAGACGACGTCATGCTATTCCTGCGTTCAGGATAGCCGTTGATCACAGCATTGGAGGCACTCCTGCCTGTGATGCAGCGTCAAGGGTAACTGAAGTCATGGTCACCGTTTCGACAATCTCTGCTGCTGCAAACGTCGTCGAACCGTTCGTGCCGACATTTGTCTTGCATATGACCCCATTGGTTGACTCAGGGTTCGTGACGTAGCTGTACCATCCTTTAAAGCCATGTAGATAACATGCCTGTCTTCTCAGCTATTAGTGATGGGGGGGGGTGCTGAGATCCTGCACGGCTTTCCGTATGTCAGTCATGAACCCTTCGATTTCATATTCTACTAACAGTCATGTTATCTCGAACAAAGCTAGCAGCAATACTTCGGTATGATAAACCGCAATCCCGGTAGGCCACAATTCGACCACGATGAAACTCAGATACGTGCTGGTAGGCATATCTCCTTCTTACACGAGGCATAACAAAAACTTTTATAACCAAGAACAACTCTCAAATTCAATTTCTGTATAAGAAACTTACCGTCAAATCTCTTCTTTTATACACATTGTAGGTGTCGCTACCGCCGCCTGCTTTGCATGAATGCGCTGATACGCTAATCATATGCATACCACAGCGTGCTTTATCCGTCCTGCAAATTTCACGTTCGTGGTGTGTAGCCTTCCTGGTGTAGCAATTTTAATAGCCAGTAGTGTATATGTCACGGCGAAAAACCGAAATCGGTGGTTGTTGACTTTCACCGGTGAATGTCGACAAACACCAAATACGTCGGTGAAAGATCGAATATTTCATTACATTCTTGTACATTCGGACCCTCACCGGTGTATGTCGACAATCACAGATATGCTTTGGTGAATGTCCGAAATATTTATTACATTCGATTTGATATGAATTTATTCGTGGATATAATTACATTTATTCGATATTTTAACCCTATACTGATGTTTTCTTTTTAAAGTTAAGTGCCACTGCCCGGTATACATTTGCCCGGTTTACCCTACACTGATGTTTTTTTAAGGTTAAGTGCCACTGCCCGGTATACCCTACACTGATGTATTTTTAAGGTTAAGTGTCACTGCCCGGTATACATTTGCCCGGTATATCCTACACTGATGTTTTTTAAGGTTAAGTGCCACTGCCCGGTATACATTTGCCCTGTATACCCTACTCTGATGTTTTTTGAAGGTCAAGTGCCATTTCCCGGTATATATTTGCCCGATACTCCAAACACTGATGTTTCTTCTAATCTATCGTCAGTAAGTATTAAAATATAGAATAAATATAAAAATATCAAATAAATATAATAATATTAACGAATAAATTAATATAAAATTGGATATAACAAATATTTCGGACATTCACCAAAGCGACTAGGTGATTGTTGACATTCACCAGTGAAAGTCAGAAATAAGGGTATTTAGCAAATATTTCGGGCATACACCAAGCGACTACGTGAATGTTGACATTCACCAGTGAATGTCGATATTCTCCAGATTTCGGTGTTTCACCGTAACATATATAAATTGTGGAGAATATCTTTAATTCGATTCAGCTTCTGCATATAATGAATTTATTTTATTTAAATTTACATTACAAATTTCACAAATTTGTCTGATTATTTTAAAGATTTTGCTTGACATTTTAATTTAAAAAGTTACTTGCGCCATGGCCACAGCGAACAACTTATCATATAGGAAAGACTCTTTTGTTATTGAAAAAGAATAAGTTAAGGGATTTCTGACGAAACTGTTGCTGTTACATGGACCGCAGTCTCCTGGATTGTAAATGGAATGCACTATTTTTCCGCCTTTAATCGCCAGACTTTTCCTTCCTTTTTTTCCATTCTTTTTTCTGCCTCGTGTGTGGATGCGCCCCTATTTCTTCCTTTCATTGCTCTGGCGGTATCTTTCTACAAAAGCATTATAAGTGAGGCTCAACTCTTCTTCGATGCGACTCCTCTTGTTATTTGAGAGCATAAAAAAAGGAACATACGGAAAAAGATTCTTTTCGAAAGAGTTCTTTGAGTCGATTTCTTTAGTAGAATTTTCTTCGGGAAGATAAGAAGAGGGCTTTTGGCCTGTCAATACTTCTTCACGATGGATAAGGTACAAATAATAGCTTTCCCTTCGCTGCAGTCGGTTAACGGAAGAATAATAATCAAATAAAGAAATAAAAACCCAATTTTATGCGTTTTGCCGACAGAATGTTTGCTACAAAAAAAATTCCTCTTTCTTGGAATATTGCGAAATTTGTTACATTTGCATATTATAACTTGTTTACATATTTTGCATAGCAAAATGTTAATCATTTCTGTATAATGCAAAAATGCTAGCAGCTTAGTAGAGTGTGTCAAAAGATGAAGAGTTTATCATGAGAGAATACTGTATGAATTATTTTTACTAAATAATCCATACTTCCTTACATTCCCATAACCTCTTGCTTGCATATTGCAGTTCAATATCATGCATTGCCGCATAATGCGTTGTTGCTTGCAACATAATAGGGCCTTACAGAAATGTAGAGTCCCATGGGTTACCCCTTACATCTCGTTTACATACTTTGCATGGTAAACTATAAGACATTGCGGGATAGTAGAGGGTGCAGAAAAATTTAGACTTTAATGAAGGAAATTCCTTTTTCCATCCTACTTATCAGAATATTGCGGGCTTCTGTTAATTTCCATTTTATTCTTTCAATGTAAAATGATTTTGTATTGCTATATAATGTATTAAGCTTTCGCATTATGCAATACAAAGTTGCTTGCAGCGTAGTAGAAAGTGTCAGTTATATAGAATTTATCAAGAGATCCTTTTTCTCAGGTTAAACATATTTTATACTACCCATTGTTATAAATACAAAAAGAAACATCCTAGTTCCATCTGTGAAACTAATGCTAACAATGATACTAGAATCCAAATTTAACCACCGTTCCAGTTACTTCTACTAACAATGTCGACAGTATAACACCTAAATTTACTCATTTGCAAACTGTTCGAGTATATGTTATAGGTTCAATCGGTAAAATGAAAATAACGCGGTGTTTTTTTAAAGGTGGAAGCCAATCTAGTTTCATTCATCCTCGTTTGATTGACTTCCTGCAACTAGAAGCTATCAGCTCAGAATCAGTAAATCTCAAGGTAATCGACACCATTGCAGCTCATAAAAAGCCGAGACGAAGAGTTAAATTTCGTTTATTAAATATTTGGATCAACTCCAAAATGAATATTCAAATTAATGCATTTGAAAGTTAAAACACCTATACCTCGCAACCCTCTGCTCCACAAACTACATCGTTTTTTGCGCATTATCGAAATTTACAATTTGTAAATCCATCAACAGATTAAGCTACTTACCTATAGAAATTCCAATAGGGTTTGTTTTTTTAGGACAACATACTCGATTCGACTCACCGCAACGCATGTCCTAATACCTAATATGCTTGGATCGATTCTTTCGGGCGACTGTTCATTTACTACCATAGTATTTTCTTTCGTTCACAACATTACTTCAGGAACTCTCTCGGCGATCACATGTCCCGCAATGGACAGATCGTTGAGACACGGTTCCCAACAGATCACCGAAGTCAAGCATCACTGGCAGCGGTCAGTGTGCGGGTGGGTAACCACTTGGATTAGTCTGCGTAGGAAACGAGGGTGTGTTGTATGGGTCCTCGTTACACTGTTCTACCGTAAAGTGCTCGACTTCGCATGCAGATCGTCGGGCTACCGAAACGGGAGTGCCATCCCCTCTGCAGAGGATCAAAATTGTGATGGCATGTTCGCATCATCCTCAGGGATGTTTCCCAGACCATCGGCAATAGCCCGTTGTGCAGCTCTAGTGCGACTTAAATGATCTACAACAAACACTCTCGACGATCAAGTCAGAGAATTTTGGAATTTGGAAACAATAGGAATACAAGTTAATAAGGAAATGTCTGATCTACACGTAGCCTTGAAATATTAAAAGATTTTGAAAATTTTTACAAGGTGCTCGACGATCGCATAGTTTCAAGTCTGCCGGAAACTCAACGTTAATCTTTCATCATATCACTATAATGTCACATTTAAACGTTTTATGCTGCTTCAGAAAAAATGTTAAATGACAAAGAATCAGAAAATACTTAGATTCGATACATGAAAGATTCTATTGATCGTGATCAAGTAGAAGCTACGCCAAATGAAAGAAATGATATATTATATCCCTCGCCACTTTATTGAAAAGAAAAGATATGATAAACCTTTATTGTATGATAAATCGTAAAAAGTATGATAAACCGTTATTTTATGATGAACCGTGAAAAGTATGATATACAGTAGAATTAAAAAGAAAGAGGGTAACGCTAAATGGCCTATAGTTTTTGACGCATCTTCGAACACCTCTGGGAATTCTTCTCTAAATGTTGTCCTCGATCAAGGACCCAATTTGATACCAGAAATAATGTCAACTTTATTAATACTTAGACGGCAATCGATAGCTGTTTCAGCTTATGAAAGTTAGGTTCTTCTTCAGTTAACATTAGCTGAAGCAGATCGAGACGTAACGAGATTTTTTTAAGTCAAATATTGGTTTAAATCAAATAAAAACTCTGATGGGGATATTACTCTCGATGATAAAACTTTGACCTACGGTTTCAAATGTTTGCCATTCGAATTAACTTGTAGGCCATATCTACTTTCGGTCACATTTCGGGAGTTGGCTTCAATTCATGCAACAATTTATTCATCTGCTTCAAGACACTTTAAAAAATATCTTTTCATGGAAGATTTTGCTATGGGTTTGGAAACAAACGAAGAAGCTATTACTCTTTACCAAGAGATAACAGATTTAAGGTCACTCATAAGTCTACCATTAACAAAATGGGTTACTAATTCGCCAACTTTGAAAAAGAAATGGATACAAGAAAACCTAACTTTTGCCAATGGTTGTCTAATTCTGGGCGTCAGCTGGAACACTGAAGCAGATACACTTCATTAAGAAATTGAGAAAAAGCAACAAAAAAAAAACTTAGGACTTTCGCCAAAAAAAAACAGCTACAAAACGTTTGCTCTTAAAATCGATATCAAAGTTTCAAGATCTCTTAGGAATGTTTGCTCCAGTACCAGTCATTAGTAAGATTTTATTTCAAGACACATGGCTCACGGGGATGCAATAGGATTGGGATGAAATTTTACCTCCACGTATAGCTGAACAATAGCACGTATGGTCATCGAAATTACACTGCCTAAACAATTTACACATACCGAGAGGAATTAAATATCTGCAAACTCCTATGTTTCTTTACATATATTTTGTGATGCTTCTGAAAGAGCTTACTCTATATCCGCTTTACAGATGACTCTATGGTTAAGATAAGGTTAGTTTGTAGCAAGAATAGACTTTTACCTTTAAATCGTGTTCTTATATACTGACTGTTCTTTACTTATAAAACAACCGAAAAATACGTCATTCTTTTTCTGTCATACTTAATGTTAAATAAATACTTGTGTTCCATCTTCTATATTTCAGCCTAAAAACCAGAGTTCAACCGTAATACTCTATAGCAGCCTTTCATTTATTGCACCCTTTAATGCGCCCTCCTCACCTCTAAATTCTGTCCATAATGTGTGATGATAAAAAGATATTCATCAATTTAAAACCTCACTTATCTAATCACTCAGCTTTTTCTACTTATATACTGTTTGTAAATGGAAAAGGATATACGTTAAGGATACAGATTTTCCCCACTCTCCAAACTTTTCTCTGCTAAGTTACCATGTTTTCGGTAATTTTGCTTTTTTTCCCACGCCAGTAAGTTACGGTAAAAAAGTCGGAACATACAAAGATGATTTTATTTTAAAAGTGTATTTTCACTGCTATATATCAAAGAACGCATAATTTTATCGATAATCGAATAGAGTGTACAATTGATGTGGTATCTTTCTGGTTTGAACTCAAATGACGTGCATTTTTTTCAATCACATACATTTTTTCGCCATTCAAAAGTAAAAAAGTTTCCCTTTTTAGAGAAATAAGAATTCCTCAAACTTTTAAGAATTTTCGTTTTTTACACCTTTAGGAATTGTGGGTGTGCCATACACATTAGGGGCCGTACATAAATGATGTTAAAAAAGTTCTCAATATTTTTTACCTCCTCCTCTTCCTCTTTGCAATAAAGTGTGACACTTCATCGTACTCCCCCCTCTTGTAACCTTTACATCGTGTTACGTAACAAAAACATTTAGTTCAATCTTTAAACGTATACATTAAACATCCTATTCCGTATTTTATTTTTAAACTTTCAATCCTGTGTTTTACTGACATAAGTAAGCAAACCAATAATAATTATTATATGCGTTCCTATTTTGATAAAAATTTGCTGGTTTTAAACGTTTTGAATTTAACGAAGCTTCGAGACACCAAACTTCTTGTTAACTCCCTCTTCTATATCACAAACTGAAGCAATTTTAAGAACTCCTCCAATTGCGACATTGTTTATGAAGGGTTCATTGGCGTCTAAGTTAAATTTTTAGGAACATGAAATTAAATTACAATAGTTTTCAAAACTCACCCCTGAAAAAAATTGAAACAAAATTTTAAGGTACATGAAATTGAAATTCAATAAATCTCAAGATTTCATCCCTGGAAGAAAAATTAAAACAAAAATTAAAGGGGCATAAAATTAAAATACACAATTACATTGGCTTACAAAACTTGACTTCAGAAAAAAAAATTGAAACAAAACCTTTGAGGAGTAGAAATTAAAATACTCAAATACAAAAGTGTGCAAAATTTTACGCTTGGTGAAAAGATGGTATAAGAACCTCAATACTAGATTGCTTTGTTCGATGAAATTTGGTGTCATTTTTTGTATGGTTCGTTTTTTAACTGCTCACTTACCTCCGACAATCAAACAGACTTAGATGTTTGTACATTCACTTTGATTTTTTTCTTAGCTTTAATATTTATTGGCATTTCCTAGTTTGAACAAGTCAATTCAACACATCTGTTGTAAACTTGGAAAGGGTATAGAATATACATATAGGGATTAAGGATGGCATAGACGGAGATAGAGAATCAATCAATGGCAGTAAATTTCATCACTTTCCTATTATGGACTGACTGTTTGTACACAATGGAATTGATACTATTATTAAACTGAATTATCTTAATTTTTTTAAAGTTCTTTTAATAACTATTCCTGAAAATTTCATTTAGATGGGTCCAAAATTATCGGTTTTGCAGTAACTTATTGATTTGGTGACTAACTTGTTGAGCTCGCTAAGTTGTTTGCTATCTTGTTATATTACGATAAAACAGCTATTCCTACTTGTTTAAGGAGTATTTTTTTTACCTAAATGAACCTTATGTTTTTTACATTAGTGTTTTATTTGAGCTAATTTTACTTTAAATTCAGTTAGGTAGGAGGGAGGGGAAATGGCTTGCCACATAAACAAGATTCGTTTGGGTTTTGTTTACATTGCAAATATATTTACAATGCTAACAATATTTATTTATGCAGAGAGAAAAAAAAAAGCCTATTTGCAATTAAACGCAAGATTCGTTTAAGTAAGAAGAAATTATTTTTAGCATAGAAAGATTCATTCTGGTTGAAAGCAACGAAAAATACTTGTAATAAAAACAAGACTTTAGATAAAAAGTAAAACATAATTGCAATCTAAACAAGACTCGTTTAGGTTGAAAGTATTAATGTAAAAGTATATTATTTTTATAATATTATTAAAAGTTAAGAATGTGGAGCCGTTTTGTATATTTCATGTAGAAAAGATTTATTTGGATAGAATAAAAATGCTTGCAATGTAAATAATGTTCTCTAAGGCAGAAAAAAATATTTTTTATACCTTTGATAGATGATATAATGATTCCTTTGGAGAGAATAATTTAAGTAAGAAAGAATATTTGCAATGTAAACAAGATTCGTTTAGGTAGAAAGAAAAAAAATATATTATTCGCAATTCAAACAATGTTCGTACAAGTCGGGTAAAAAATTATTTGCATTATAGACTTCCTTTCAGCATTTAAGTTAATCTACCGCATGACATAGATTTGATGATTTTTCTCACCTTTTTCTTGGAAAGTTACTTAACTGACATATTTGGCGAGATAAAACTGAAAAACGATGATTCTCTTGAAAGTAATAGACTTTGACGCCAGCTGCAATAAATTGATGAAAGAAAACTTGCACATTATATCAAACGATCAATATAAAAGTCAACCTCAGTTCAAGATTATTGGACGCCTGGTAATATTTTTTGGCGAAATGGAACGGAGGCAATATGTTTCAGGACAATTTTATAGAACATTTTCTCTGCGCTACAAAGTATCTTTCCACATATATTTTTATGAAAATTATTTATTTACCCATTAAACTGAATGGCTAATTTAAAGTTACGTTAGCCATGAGATTGAAAATGGGATTCACTTTTTCACTAAAAATGAAGAATATTTTCCCATTGTTTCTGCATTTTTAAAATGAAAAAGATTTTACTACTTCCACTAAAAATTATTTAGGAAAAATTAAACAAAAATGTAGTTAACTTGAAGCTTTTATAATAGAATGAAACGGATTATTTATAATTAAAAAAATAGAATTATTTAAGTAACTAGTGAGCTCCGCTAGTTACTTAAATAATTCTATTTAGGTAACTTTGATCGCGCAGTTCACCAGCCTCCGTGGTTGCCTCGCATTCACCTTTGTTTTTGTTCTCTTGAAAATCGATATTTTTCAGTAAAGAAAGATAGTTTGTTTATAAAATATATAATTACTGTAATTTTATGTAAGAACATTTTGTGGCTATGATAATTGTTACAAGATGAACGATTACTTGGATTTGAGAAATAATCAACTATACTTGGAAAAAAATTAAACTTACTGAATGTGTGACGTAATAAGAAGCAATAAATGAGAAATAATTTATCTTATTAACAATATATAGAACCTTATATTTTATAACGTTCAAATTGGAAACGATTTCCATTTTTCTTGAGGCTTTTGCATTTTTAAAATTTTCAATATAGGTAATAGGATTTATATCCGGCAACATCTAACCTCTTTCTTCGTTTTTTTTATTTTATTTATTTATTTATTTTTTTAGTTTTGACCCAAGAGAGAGTTTATAAAATGAAGATTTCGAGAAGACAAAAACAATTTTTCACAACAATGTTTCATCATTATTTAAAGCTTCAAAGCAAAAATCTAATATGTATATATATATA
>NC_092204.1:89755287-89759162 GCF_043381705.1 Parasteatoda tepidariorum | reverse complement strand
TAGAATCGTTCCCTTTTTCAATTCCATATAAGGAAGCAGAAATGATTTTCCTTAATGCGTAAGGATACAAGGAATGTACGAATGTGCCTTTTTACTTCAAATCTATGTTGGTATAAAACGTAAGAGCGCATAGTTTTGCGTGTCCTTTTCATCATAATGTGATCCTGATAAGCTGTGCCGGAATTGTCCGGAGTCTTGTCCATTCCCCTCCCTTAGGGATCGTGGACGTCGACTGTTAGCAATACCAGTTTACATTTAATAAACCTGTTTAGAACATCTGATGGCTTATGACTGCAATTATTTCAAGCTAAAGACAACACTGATAACAGGGTTGGAGCCCTGTTATTACATATATATTTATATATATATACACTTGTGGTAAAAAGTTTAGAGTTAATTGAAATTTTGTTAAGTACATAAATGAACACGTCAAAGTTCAAGCAAATAGTTGCATTTAAGTTTGCAGTAGATCAATCCAAGTGGTATTTATTCCAACAAGTTTAACTGTTAATACAACTAATTATGAAATCTTAAAGTTATAGGTATAGTTCATATTTTCTAAGTTATAGTTTCTAATTCATAGTCAAAACAAATTATTATATAAATTAAAAATAAAATGTGGTAAAATTCGAAGAAAAAGCATTTAAATATACTTTCGAATAAGTCAGAATTAAAAATAAAATCTCGTGTTGAAGTTACTGTTAAATTTATGTTTATGCTAAGTTCATTAAATAGAATTGACCTTTGCAGTGCGTCAAATTTCTGTATTTGCATTCCTTCTGCCTTCAGAGCGGTAGCATGGTATTTTTTGCTGCAGCTTTAGCAGTTATTAATTCTCAAACTAAATATCGAATTATTAATTAATTATTTTTTATTTCATCGTAATCCCCGTATCATTTTCTAAACATTTTCGTAATTTCAGGTATCTGAGTTTTGTAGTTTTTGAACAGCAAAACAAAACACAGCGTTAAGTAGAACAGCTAAAACACTGGCGGTTCTCATGATTTTCTTTTTAATCGAGAGAAAATGTGTACAGTGAGTAGCAAAATTATGAGACGTACAGTGAGTAGCGAAATTTTAAATATAATAAGAATAAATATGTTGAAAAGAATAAATATTTTGTAAACAATACCTAAATTTTTCCCCTCAAATATCTGTTGCAAAATTCTAAGACCGCCAGTTAAAGTGTAGAAAACTTTTTTACTTACCATTGGATGTTGATCCGCCATTTTTCTGATAACTTCAGACTCGATATTTTATCTACCCTATCAAGTTTCTTAGCAAAGTTTTAGGAATATTGCCCCATTCATCCATGACAGATACATTCAGGTTGTATACAGAATCATATTGGCGGTTATTTGCATACACTTGTCTTATCAGGTAGCCCCACAAGTTTTCTGTAGGATTGAGATCAGGACTTTGACTTGGCCAAATTAGGACATCGATTTTATTCTTTCTGAAACCAATTTTCAGTTGATGGAGACTCGTGACATAACGCATTGATTGCTAATACCTCCAATCTGATTGTTCTAGATGTGAACCAGAAGGTATAAGGTGTTGGTAAATTAGTTATTACTGACAATTAGAGTCCGTTTTTCAGAAAATTCAATACAGGTCACACTTACCATCATCGAGCCCACCTAAGAAATTACGAGGTTCTGTTCTTATATCATGCCAGTAGTAATTATTATCCTCCGAAATTAACTTCTTTTCGTTGGAAAAATAATCTTTTTCCAAATAGCAACTAGTTCATGACTTCCTTAGTCCATTTCAGTCTCTCTTCCTAATAAGGCTTTATCAGTCTTGGCTCTAATTTTTTTAATTTCAGAAGAAAAACATTAGAATTTGATCTCAAATTACGCCAAGGAGTTCGTTCTACTTGTCTACCGAGTTATTTTGTGGGTAGACAAGTTCTGTCTTGTTGCAAGTTTAAAATGTATCTATTTTCCCGAGCTGATATTTTACGCTTTCTACCTTATGACATATCCATAAGAATCTCTTTTCTAACTAGCCTTCTTGGGGGACACCACGAAAACTTCCCACGGTTAGCCTGACGGCAAGGGGATTCAAATCAATGATCCGTATACCGATGAGGAAATTTTAAGTCTGCACTGTGGTCGGAGTGAGCCAGTGTCAGAATTCGTATCAACCAGCTGTCCTTTGGATTTAAACCTGGGTTCATCTCATTGGAAGGTGAGCTCTCTATCTCGTGATTCACCACTGCTCGGTCACTCTGTATGGAAACTAAGATAAACAACAGATTCACCATTTGAAAAGAAAAACTGTATAACTTCTTCTAACAGCATACTTTATGAAACTTAAAGGTGTTTCTCCCTTTTGTTTCCCTGGCAATCAAACATGTCCTGATATTTTCAGTTATTGTTTCTTTAGGTTTCGATACTTTTGTCTTCTTCTTTTTCCTTTCCTAATTATTAATTTGCTATTCCTGATTCACATACTTTTTCAATTTTATTTTTGAATAGGATTAAAACAAACTTTTTTAGAAACTAATAAACATTCTGCAACTTACATTTTTCTTGCTTTGAAATTAGATCTCATAGTAATATTTTTTTTATTCTAGCATATATTTGTTCATTGAATCATGCATTAAAAAGATGACAGTACAGGACCTTTGAAGATAGTCTTCCAAATTTATAAAGCAAACCACGCAAAAAGATGTTTGCATAGAAACAGTAAATATTCTGTTTTTTTTCACCATGATACTTTAAAATAATCATGTGACATTATTTTTTTCATTTCGAAAAAAAAAAATGGAAATAACTTAATTCAATTTCAAACAAAGAATCCAAGAAAGAACATGTTAAGTTTTTCATTTTTTTTTTCATCTTACAAATAGCTTAATATGCTCGAATGGATTGGAATAAAATTCGAAACCTCTTTTTCGAATTCAATTCACTTTTAAAGCCGTCCGTCGTCTACCAATTCTTCTTTTTCTCGTCCTGGAATAAATCTCAATTCTTTCTCAGTTTAAAAGTCCAAGAAAAGAAAGTGCAAAACTTTCCTACCCTCCTCCTTCTTGGCAAGATTAGTACTTACTTCAGTCGAAGCATTTTGAAGTTAGAAATAAGTTTTTTTTTTTCACCCTATACGTCTCGTTTTCTTTTGTTCCGTTTGTTTGCAAGGGATTTAGAGAACTACAAGGATTTAGTGTACGTTTCCGTAGCCTATTCCATTTTTAACTCCCTCTCAAAGATACTCGGTGCCGCATTCGGACTGACTAGAAGTAAGGAGAATTGAAAATCATTTCCATCAGAAATTTCTTTCCATAGACCAGATAATAATATATAGTATTGTATTTTTCAATTCTTCTGTATTTTTCACATCTTATCTGGTTTAAGTCGAACACTATTGTATTGTAAAATAGTTTAGCATTGAATAATAGTTTAGACAAGCATTTACATGCCAGTAGTGTAAAAAAATATTATTAGAATAAAGGAAAAAATATTTTTTTATTACCCAGGTTAAATGGACAACCTGTGAAGGTCATGATTCAATCAAAATGAGATTCCCTTTTAAAGACATAACAACATGAAAGGCAAAGTGTTTAGAATTTCTCTCAAAAGCAGGAATTCATTTTCATACATATTCACAATAACACCACACTGATAGAAAACCCAGATTTAAAAACTATGAGTTGTTTTTCTCTAATTCGCATAAGTTGGACCTTTTATAAGAAGAATGGTGAGATCACTAATTTTTATTTTTTTCCTCCAAAATTACAAAAAGCGAACACTTAGGAAAAAGTGTGAGCAGTTTTTTTAACAATTTTTCTATCACAGGCTTAAGCAGTAGCAAAAAACTCGGATCAATCCCTACTATAATATATATACATATATCGGCAAGGGGATTCAAAT
>NC_092204.1:89723373-89755157 GCF_043381705.1 Parasteatoda tepidariorum | reverse complement strand
ACATATATATATATATATATATATATATATATATTTTAAGACAAATATATATTTATGCTTAATAAACTATTTCAATAAACGATATCATCACTAAGCACAATATTTATGAATATTATACGTGATGAAAACTTTATATTAAGTTGATATTATATTCTTCTTTAACACTAGATTGCCTAAAGAAGTCATTTTGACTGCTTTTAATTTTAATTAGAAAAACAATGATGCATATGATGACACAATTTCTTAGAATTTTGTGACTTTTTGTACAACACATAATTTTTTTATTGTTAATATTTACTAATAACTTATTATATAACTGTAAGTAATATAAAAAATGTTAAAAATTAATTTGAATCAAATTTATTTACGCATTCACAATACAGTCATTTTGACTGCTTTTGGGCAATATAGGTATATACTAATTTTCCGTCTTTCTAGTGTTAATCGACTCACCTCTTTAATTCATGCTGTTTCGTTTCTTTAATACTTACTGTAGAACTCCATGCTTTTCTCTAGATTGAAATATGTATTTTAAGATATTTATTCTTCATATTATTCTATATATTTATTCTTCAGAAAATATTTCAATAAACAATATTATAATTAAACACCTTTATGGATATTACACATAATTATAAACCGATTTTTTTAAAAGTTTATATTGTAATATTCTTCACTCAACCCAACTCTACAACTCAGGTTGTTTCGCTCCTGTATTATTTACTATAGAACTCCATGCGTTTTTCTATATAGAAATACGCACTTTAAGATAAACATATATTTATGTTTGAGAAAATATATTTCAATAAACAAAACATTCGGCTTTCTCAACACAAAATTCAATTTTGTAAGAAAGCATTGTTTCGAGAGTATTTTCAGTCGTATTTTCATGTTGGGATAATTTTATATTTTTGTGCTGAGAAACAGGAAGCCATGTCTGTTACCTTTGAGGATTATCTAGCATGGGAATACATAACATTCTTATCTTCTATGTATGGTAAAAAAAAATAAGAAAGGGATCGTTTTCCTTATTTTTACAATACATTAGATATTGATATGGAATTTCATGCAGCAATGATAGGATATCACGTCATAACATAACTGAACCACATTACTCAGGTGAATTTTTCCCGGAAAATATTTTTTCGGGATTTTTGTTTTGTATCCTCTCTCATATGTAAAACTTTTTCGAAAGTGAGCTAGGGACATTATTATTTCGTACTTGAAATAACATAGTAGTTTACTTCCAAATCTTATTTGGATGAAGCTTAAAAATATTAATGAAAAATTAAGGTTTATATAGATTTTTCTCTTTTTAGTATTTTCCCTATAATAAAATAATAGTAAGCGTCACTACGCATTATTTTATAGCGCGATCGATAGTGCGAATTTCAAAAACCTGCAAATAAAATCAGATAATTTTTTTTATGGAAATCCCGTTTAGAGAATCCAAAATTCCAAGAAAATTTGGGAAATTTTTATTTGCACTGCTTAAATGAAGTCTGTGGCCGGGATAGCCTGGTAGGTAGGGCGCTGGGCCCATGTCCGAGAGTTCGTGGGTTCGAACCCCGCCGGCCGAAGACTCCCCGTGTTGTAAAGTGATTGATGCACGTTAAATCTGTCGAGTCACAAAAGTCCTCCATGTTCCCACAACAAATTTAAACCTCTGGCGATACTTGATTGGAGATCGATCGCTCTCTGACTCAGGTCAAAATTTGGATCTGTGGATGGATGTATGAATTGGTCCGCCCTATAAACGGGTGTGACGTATGGTGTGGCAGAAGTCGAATTCTTGGCCATAGATGGCGCCACTGGAAAACAAGAACAATCGTTCCCCTCTGCCTAAACAGGCGTACGTCAACAACAGCAAATGAAGTCAAGTTACATTTATATGTAGTGGTGAAACTTTATGTGCTTTTTAATTTCGCTGTTTTATTTCTTCAGTAAAATTTTGTCGTGCGAAAACATCCTGATGAAAGTTTTCTTTATCATTTATATTAATAATTAAAAAATAATCTACGCTTAAAATTGCTATTTATATCTAAGTCTGACACTCTGATAAATAGTATGGTACCTTTCTTAAAATAACCATTATACTACATGTTTATATCACATTTATAAGCTTACATTCATTCTATACTATATAATGAATATAGTGTTCATAGAAATTAAATGATAAGTGCTTCTTTTCATTTAAAAGTCAATTTATGACTATAGTGTCTCTTAATGGTCCCTATTTATTTTATTTGGAAAAAAACTAATTAAGACAAAAAAAATGCTTACTTGTTATCTTATTATCAAGATATGCGTTTTCTAAAATTGTAAATTAAAATGCAATTTTTCAAAATAAAGCTAATCTGCATACTTGTGATTTCAAAATATTCTCTGCATAGTTCCAATGCCTCTGTTTAGAGCAAGTACAATTCAGGCTTCATTTAAAATAAATGGAATTGAAGATGAGCTACCATGAAATTATTTAATTAAATTTTCTCCCCTTTTGCTCTTTCCCGATTCAGCCACCGATGCCAAATAATGACAACAATTTATTTAAATTCCTATCATTTTTCTCTGATTCAAAATTTGCTTCCATATTCTAAATTTGATGGAAACTTTCAAAATTGAGACAGGTTCATTTTAATTTATTGTATATAAGAGTTAGTTTTTTTACATGTGAAAGCATTTTTTAAAAGAAGAATTAAGATATAATTTTAATTTGATTACTTTATTAAAAAACTAATTGTATAAGTTGAATAGAGTTCACAATTTAATATTTCGTATGACTGACTGATTTTAATGTGAGATTAATTTTTAAACGAAACTTAATCAACATTATAAATAACTTATCTTTTATTAAACTTACCCGACTAACTTTTGATCCAATGATTGGATTTTCATGTTCTAGAACTCAATCTTAATGGTTCGAAGGGGTGACCTAAAAATATGCTAATTAATTAGTGAAGACGATATTTTGAGTTACGGAATCAGACACAAAAACGTACCTTCTCTGAATAAGCAAACCTTTTTTTTTCAATGAATTCAGATTTCTGACCCCCAAAACATAGAGGGTAACCCCTATCAGGGAAATAGGGTCCCCATAGTTTGGTCAGGAGAGCCATAGTTTGGACAGCTTCATGTTAATTTTACGTTTTGCTTATTTCGCTATACCTGGAGAACTTTTTAAGCGAATTGAAGAAATTTTTTCCAGGAAAATTCGATTATCCGAAAATAATTCCATAGTATAAATAAATTTCTGTAAATATTTATTATTTTTGATTATTTTATTCAATAAAAGTTGAAAAAATTTTAAATTGTAAGGATTATAATTTCTAACATAATTTTGAAGAATATAATTTTACATGAGGAAAAAAAATTGAGCGAAATCGGTCGATTAGTTCCTAAGAAATTGAATTTCAAATTAGTCAGATACTTAAAATTCGATTCCTCGTGAAATATTCGATCGATTTTGCTCAAATTTTGCATTTTGCATGCGGAATTATGTTCTTGAAACAGATGCAAAAGATTGAATAGCCTACAAAAAAATTTTGACCCTTGTTAAATAAAATAATAACAAATAAAAAAATTTTATTAAAATTTATTTTTTGCTTGGAATTACCTTCGAACAAACGAATTTTATAAGAGTGCGCAAAAATGTTTAAATTCGTTTGAAAAAGTTCTTCAGATATGGCGAAATGCGCAAAAAAACTCACTTTAAAGGGTTCAAACTTAGGCTTATTCTCCAGACCAAACTATAGGGACCATATTTTCCAGATTGCGGCAACCCACTATGTTTAGGGGGTCAGAAATCGGAATCTATCGAAAAAAAGGTGTATTTATTCAGAGAAAGTACGTTTTTGTGACTGATTTAACTTAAAATATAATCTGTATTAATTAATTAGCATATTTAATTTCATCCTCACAAACCTCTAAGATTGAGTCCTAGAACGTAAAAATCCGATCATTAGATCAAAAGTTATTCAGGGTGGTCCGTTTTTTTATTTTGCAAGCTGTATAGGCTGCAAAAATGCTTTTAACATTATAGATGTAAACATTTAGTCACCAAGAAATGTATGGAGAGTTTTAAAGCATGTAATTATTGAAAATATTGTTTTTGACATGCCGGAAACATTAAATTTTGAACCTTGATATGCATTTCTGAAAATATTTAATTGTTCAAATTCGTTAAAATCATTCTAAAACACTAATAATTAATCTCATTTTAATTAATCTCATTTTAAATTAAATTTTAAAAAACATACCATTAACATCTCTGCGATTTTGCATAGGTGCACAGTGGGACCTTATTATGCCCACGTGTGCAGACCCTATTTTGCCCATAAGTTTTTGGCTTGATATAGTATCATAAATAATTGATGTGATTATATCTGACCAAGTTTTAAAATTATAAATTAATATTAAGGGGAATTATGTTGCATTATATGAGCGAAAGAATAATATCGAAATCTTTCTAATATTTTATGTTTTCATTATAAAATCACGAAAGAAATAATTTTATATTTTTTTAGGATAGCCTTACTGTAAAGTTTAAAAAAAATTCTTGTTCTGTAATAGAAACTAATAAATTCGACAGCACCGAAGAACGCTGTTTCCACGGTTTTGCATAGTGGAACCATATTATGCGCCGATATGTAGCCTTTTATTTGTCAAAAATTATTTGACTTGGTATGGACATATTGACTGGTATTGGATAATTATTGACTTGGTACTGACATATATAATTAATACATAATATCTGACCGAGTTTCAAAATCATAAATTAATGATAAGGGCAGATAATGGACATTATATATATATTCAGTGCACGAGAAAAAAATGTTCTAATTTCTAAAGCTTGTATTTTAAACGCACTTATGAATAAAATAATATTTTATTTGCAATACCATATGGAAAAAAAATGATAAAAAATATGCTTGTTCTGTAATCGAATTAGAGATATTCGACGACAGCATTGGAAATCGAACGATGCACCACGGATTTTTTAAGTTGACACTTTAAGCACCCCACCTTCTGTTTTCACTTGGCTGTCAGACGCATATCAAGATTTTTAACACATTTCTGTTTATCATAGGGGCTATATCATGTCCCATTGTGTTGTCTAAATTTGCCTATAATTGTTTGTCTTGGTATGGTAGCCTATATAATTTATATATGATGTCTGACCAGATTATGAAATTAAAGGTTAATACAAAGGGATACTATGGGGCAATACTTATATTCAGTACTTGAACAAGAAATTTTCTTATTTCTAACGCTTTTATTTTAAACATACTTAGAAATAAAATAAATAAATAAAAACATGAATAAAAGAATATTTTATTTACAATACCATATTATAAAATGAATAAAAATTTTTTTTATTGTTTTATAATGGAATGTATAAAACTCGATCTCGCAGGGAATCAAACCATGCAACACGCGATTAGCACTTTCCCACAGCACTCTACTTACACCTGGCTGTCGGTTATCAAGCTTTCTTAGTTATTTCCGTGGTTTCTCGGTGGGATCATACTAAATTCCATTGATCCACTAAATCCCTAATTTGTTTAAAATTATTTGGCTTAGCCATAATTTGTCTATAATTTTTCTCTAAATCAAGCACCACACGTAATAATCAATCAATAATAATAACTGTCTATTATTTTTAATAATCTGATTTATCGAAGGGGTAAGAGTGCCATTTCCCGGTTTACTCTACATAGATGTTTTTTTAAGGTGAAGGGTTACTGCCCAGTAGGCGCATTTTCCGATCCAGCGGCGTTTGGCGACCAACTCTCTTGTTTGGCGGTTTTCCTCTTGGTTGCAGTTATACCTTCTTTCGCTGTTGGCGCTTTTCTGTTAACCCCTTCCTTCTCACTCCCGTGAAAATGATGGGTGAGGTTTCGCCCTCTATTTCTCTCTCCCGTGATAATCCCGAACTGGAGTGTTCAGTAGTAGCGAGCCAACAAGAATAAAACTAATTAATTTCTTTTGCCCGGAAAATATTTTATTTCTCATTTTACACACATTTGGCAGTACCAAGATATTTTTAAGGTACATAATTGTAGATAATTAGTTTATTTCAAACTAGATGTCAGCACTAATCAAATACGCGTATTTGTGATCGAAGAAAAAAATAGGCACTTTCATGACCGTTTTCTTGAAAATTAACCAATCGTTAAAGGGTTAAACGACTTGTCTATAAAGAATAATAAAGAGTCAACAATTTTGAAAACTGTGTAACATCATTTATGAACGGACTCTTACTTGATTCAAGTAAGTAAATAAATACGCAAGAAAAAATGCTTAACTTTTTAGAAATATATACGACATGCACATTCTTAAATTCAAATGCTTTCAGCCAGCGTAATCATTGTCCAATAAATTTATTGTATCTTCAAAAATATATTGATTGAACGAGCTGTAGTACATCGCCTCCGTTAAGAAATGTAAATAAATGATCGAAGAAAAAAAAACGTTCGTATTTCCTCGTAAAGTAAAATCTATTTCTTCAAACTTTTCAATATGCTTCCAATGAATACAATTTAACGCAATTCATTATTATTCTTTGCCATGGTTGGTGGTAAAATGCTTTACAAGACGATTACATTTAAGATAGAGTGATAAAAAGAAGTTTAAACTTTCATATATAAAACACTATTGCAACATCACTTTGCCGAAGAAATTGGAATATTATGAGGATTTAACAAGGGAAAAAAACATTTTCTCCGTTATTTTCCCAAGCCAATACGGAACTTTATACTTATTTTCTGTTTTCGAATTTGGAAGAAGAAATTTCTTTAAAGTATTTCTTAAGGAAACGTGGTTGTCATTTGGCAGATAGCATTTTCAGCTATCACTTCAACCATGTTTTTCCATAACAATTTTCAGCTTGATATTGTATCTTTTTTTGCAGTATCTGGTATAAAATGTCTTTTGTAGAATGTGATATTCATGTTTTTTTGCTTTAGCATAATAATACCAACAACAACTTCATGCAATCACGTTGTCAACAAATGTCGGCCGTTAAGTTGTTGTTTTTTTCGTCTTGAAAGGAATGTTTAAAGTGACTCTTCAAATTTTTTTTTTAAAAAGTACTTTTCTGACTTAAAGAAATTTACTCTTACAATAAAATTAAATGGGATGTATAAATTTTCTCAAAAAATAGATGCGAGGGGGAACGTATTCATATTAATTTTTCATGTATTCGTATTCGTGAACGTATTCATATTAATATTAATTTCTGGGTGCTCCAATGGTGTAATTGGAGGCATCACGCACGCCTCTGGGAAATATATGGGGGTCATAAGTTCAAGTCTGGAATCCGATTGAATAACCAACTTGCTCATGTAGTAGAGTGCATCTTAAATTGTTGTTAGTAGTGAGGAAGTTTCAAGATGGGAGTTACCTGGTCAAGCACTGTCTAGATCGACAGACGTGGCATTCCTACTTGTGGCTATTAAAAGATAGAGCCCTGAAAAAATGGGGCTTGATGCTTGACCATGGTTGGACGATATGTGTGTAGGTTTCTCTCCAGCTCTCATGTGGAGGCCCAAAGCCTGAGAAAGGCAGGGGCATAAGGGGCAGTTGCCCCGGGCCCTACATGAGAGAGGGTCCCCAAATCAAATTGAAAGTTTATGATAGGCTTCCTTCATTAATGTACTTTTTTTAAACAAAATATCAGCACAGTGTAAAATCAGTCAGTTTTATGTTAGCTTCTTCATTAATATATCGTAAGAACACAAAAAAAACTATATTTTGTAAATCAATGACTTTCTAGTGCGGAATTCAGCTAAATTTTCCCAATTACGATGTAAAAATTTGGCCAATCAAAAGCCTGTACTTTTACATGTAGCAAATTGCGATATGTTTACAAAAATACAGGCTTCTGATTGGCTTAAGTGAGCCATCGCAATTGCGAAAATTTAGCTGAATTCGTCCTAATGTCAGGAAGGATATGAATTTTTCGCAGCCAGATGGCAAAGTTAGCAATCAGAAAACTGCATTTTTATGATAGGCAAAGAATTGTCAGAAAATTAAGAAAATGGACAGAACGAAATTTCATCTGACCATTGAAGGGGGGGGGAAACTTGAATTGGACTTGCTATTTTATGTTCTAGTCAATTTTCTTGTTATACATATATAATGAGGTGAAAAATTTATATACCTAAATGAAGTTCAATTCTTTATTACTGAAGTTGTAAAGCAGAGGGGACCTCAAAGAAGTTTTTGCCCTGGGCCTAAATTAGGCTAAGTCGGGGCCCTGCTCAAACCTGAGATCAATAGGATAGATATACTAGGTAAATAGGTTTGATATGCCGAGCCTAAAATAGATTTATATAAAGAAAATAAAAAGAAACTCTAGAAAAATAAAAAATACGATAAATTTTTTGACATTTTTTATTTTTGAATTATAATATTTAACATTATGGTTGGGTTTTGACTGGATAAGCTTTAAAACTAGTTTTAAACTCTAAAAATTGTCAAAAACAGAACTTTCATCTTCGTTAGGAATGTTTTTAAGAGCGATTATTATTTTGTTGGTTATCACTAGGGTGAGCCACTCCGTACTCTCAGTCATTCGCCAACCCTGAAACTGCTGAGTCAGTACTTTCAGATTGCCTCGGTCGCTCTTTTTACCTGCCCAGCCGATTGATTCTGATATGATGCGAAACTTGAAGCCATTTTGAGGGAAAATGATTATGAAAATCTCTGGATTCTGACTGATAGCCGAAGTTCAATGGAACATCTTAATAATTGGATCTATATAGGTGATAAGATCTATATAGGTGATATCTTACCTTCAAAAGCTGAAGTACATCTCACTTCAACATTATATTCATTTCCAGTGGATCCCATCCCTTGTGGATCTATTTGGTAACGAGAAGGCAGACTGTCTAGAAAAGGACGGTTGCAGCCTACCAACTTATGCATCTGATGAACTTAGCTACCTAGAACTTTTTTTCTCAGATGAACAGCTTGAATAGGAGGATTTGGCCGGTGCTTATCACCTATGATTGGTATAACGCTAGTAAGCCGGGACAGTCGTTGATTCTTCCATGCAATGAAAAAACCAATACTTGACTTTCACGCCTTGCCAGTGGACATCTAAAATGTCGTAATTTTTCTCATACCCCCTTTGCCCAAAATGCCACCACCAACAACAAGCTTCAACCGAACATATTTTAAGCCGCTTCGGACTTCTTCGAGAAGGAATTTACACTTCCCCTATCCTTTTTTCAGACTTTTTACTCGTCAACGAACTTATGGATCTGGTCTGACGACGTCGGACCTTTGGAGATAAGTAAGAACTACAACAACCTACCCAGCTGACTATGGGACAGTTTACGTAACGAGCGGTAAAAAAAATCCAGATATTATGGTGGATTAATATCCGTTCTTTAAAAAACGCAACTAAGCAATTTGATTACTTGCCTTCAAGTGATGTTTACAAGGACATCTTCCAGTTACTTTAAAGCAATACTAAGTTAGATAAGAATAAGAAAATAAAAGTTAGCCTATGATTTTTCCTGCATTTTTTGATGTTATATTGGTTTTGCATTGAAATGACAGCTAAAAAAATATTTAATTTTAAAAGTGTTTTAAACAAATTAAAGCAATTAGTTTAAAATACTGTGACTTTTGTGACTTTTCTTAATATATTGCAACAAGTGGTTTCTTTTATAACACCTTAACAGCTGTAATAAAGAGTTAAAAAAAATACTTGCCCCAACCCGAATAACGATATGGACTATCTATGACACACCATATTGTCTTTATGACACTATTTGCTATGAAAGAAAGAAAGTAAAGATAATAAACGTCTCTGCGTTCTTCGGAATAAACGGTGATCTGGAGACGTCTGTTCAACCTGGCGTGTGGAATTTAATGACTTTCTTGATTAGGATGTCCCAGATTGGGAATTATTCTATATTTTATGACAACCTTCCATTCGCAGATATGAGAAGAACAAATTTGCTATCTTTGTCACTTTGTGTTAAAAATAAATACTTTTATGGCTAGCGTTTTGTAACAAGTTTACAATTTTAAATCTCTTGTAAATACGTTACGACAGTAAGAAACCATTATGTTTTCTGTTGATTGAAAAGTTATGTGCTTGATTCGTATTATAAAATAAGATGGATAAAGCAGTGGGAAATTTTTTACATTTGTTTTCACATTAATTTTATTAGAAATTTTATAGTGTATTCCAAAATTAAAAGCTTGGAGACAAACTACTTAACAAATTTAATAATCTGTTAAGTAGTTTGCCTAAAATCAAAAATATTTAAGAGCAGTGCTTTTTTTCTTCAAGGAATTCATCTTTAAAGATAATTTTGATTCGTCAATTTTTATAAAAAATGTCCATGAATTCCATCGAATATTTATTTTTGGTTTTATACTTTACTGACTAGGTTAAAAAGGCCAAAATAAGTCTTGTTGTTTAGGTTTTGATTTAAAGTCTAAAGAATTTACTTTTTTATTTCACTCTACCTCGCCCCAGGCGATATGTTCAGTACATTTCATTTAGAATTTTTAACAATTTATATTTAATTCATTTTAAATCGCGTTTGCATCTGTCAATTCAGATGAAAATAGCATTTACTTTTCATCTTACGTTTGATGAATGGCAAAATAAACGTCGATATAATTTCAATTCTCGAATGATAAATGAGAAAATATACACTAAGAATAAATTCAAATGTGACGTTAGAGAGATTTAAGCCCAAGTAAGTTTAGATAGATTTCGATCTCTATTTTAAATTTAAAGCCAATTATATCCTTTTTAGCTTCCAAAAGAATTCTGAAATATTTCGAAAAATTTAAATATCTGCTCGATCTTCAGTTATTATATTTGTTTAAGCTACCGTTCTGGGACAAAGTTTAAAGACTTTTGTTTAAAAATAAACCTGAATTCTTTTAAACTTCTCTGTTCATTATTTTATGTATAAAAATCTTACATGAAATCTTTTTGAAACTCAAAATGTCCTATATTAAAATGAAATAAAATAGATATATTTTGAAAAACTAAATGTAAAAAACTAAATACCATCGCATCTTTCATATTTTAATTACAGAGAGTAGTATGGTGATCCTGTATTAAATCAAATAGTTTAGAATGATAAGTCATATATTATTCAACTACGAAGACATTCCTATTAGCTAATAATTGTGGCACGTACAGCTTTATGACAAGAGGATGGTAACTTTTGACACGTAACGCCGACACATATTAATTAAATCGTTACGGCATGTGTGCATGAGGTACATATCCTTCGCCCAGTCAGATTATTCTTACGTCGGATCTACGAATATTCTCTCGCATTTAGAATAATTGTGATTTTATTCTGTTAAAGATGGCACGGAAGGTCAAGAAAGTGTCACACTGAAATGCATCTGAATGTACTGGAATGCATACAGAAAAGGAATTAAAATGTGAAAAGTGTTTATTGTATTGGAAAATTCTAAAGGAACCATTGCATTTTCAACAAATGAAAGATGAAAATACATTTCTAGAGTTTTGGATGGAACGATTAAAAGACTCATTTTCAATGTTTGTTCAAAATAACGATTTTATGAAAAATGCCACTATTTCCAAGTGCACTATTCTAACATCGAATGTTGCCGTTCGATGAAAATTTCGAAAACTTGTTAAGTATCTGTTGGTATCCTGTTATACTGATTTTTTACAAAATATCACTTGAATAAGACTTTATTTTAACAAAATTATGAATCGAGTCTAACACTTTCTCACAAAACAGGAGCTTTTACAAAAGGTTATTACTACATTTGATTAGTCTTAAATCACTTTTTGTACTTACAGCTCCAGCTCACTATAGGATCGAAGAAAAGTATTTTAATGCTATAAACATAGTTCTTATAGGTTCTTTAGCTCCCTATGGAATCGAAGAAAATATTTGAATACTATAAGCCTTGTAAATATAGTATCATGATCCTGTAAATAAATATAGGATTGAAGGAAAATGTTTTAACTTTCAAATTTAAATCAAATTTAAATTCAAGTTTAAATCAAATTTCAGTTTTATAAAATTCAATAAAAAGTTGAATTTTTTTTTCTTTTCAATAAAATTATTTTAAAAATTTGTTTGCTCATATTACACGCTGATTAAAGTTCTTTAATTGATAAATCCTATTTTAAATCATTTTTACTTTCTTTGTTAAGTTTTTTCTTTGAAGGAGATACTATTATGTAATGATTCCAAGTGATTTTTGGCAAGCTAGAGTGTTCAAATCTTTACTAAATCTTCGTGACTGGTGACAATGCGAGCGTTTATCGTTTTCGAACCTCTAGTACAGTGATTCTCAACCTTTTTTTTTGTTGCGGCACACTTTTAACGATTTCGAAATTTGACGGCACACAATAAAAAAAATTAGATTTAAAGTAGTTTAATTACCTATTTTATACTGTGTTAAATAGTTTGTGATAATAATTTTGAATGTGAAATAAAATAATATGTACTACAAAAGCAAATTTATGAAGGGATTAATTATTTCTTTCAACCAATTTTTTATTAGTTAGTAACAGTTATTTATTTTTTGCTAGTTATTAATTGTTAGCTTGCTTTCTGTAGTAATTAACTGTTAGTTTTTTTTTGCATTAACTGTTATTTTTTGTGATTTCTTGTTAACTAGTTCCTTTGCTAATTATTAGTTGTTATCATAATTTTTGTAAGTCATCCATTGTTAATTTGTTTATTAATTGCATAGCTTACTTTAGTGATTAGCTCTTATAACATTTTTTAAAATTGTGTGTCATATAACACTTCCATCTTACTTTATTATTATCAACGACAAGACAATCGCCGACAAAGATGTTCACGTGGTTAAAGCGTGGAAAAATTACAAAAAATATATATGTTTATATATATAAATTTTTCTTTAATTTAAACTTTACTCATAATAAAAAAAAAGCATTATAATTTTTATTGTATCATTTCTAATATTTGGCGGCACATTTTAAGAATTTGGCGGCACACAAAAGTGCCACGGCACAGTGGTTGAAAATCACTGCTTTTGTAGTAGAATTTATTGGCACATTTTTCATTTTATAACCAGAGGCGATCAACTCTGCCCCGATCCATTTTTAAGTTTAATGCTATCAATTTTCAATTTATCAAACTTCTAATTTTCAACCCAACCCAGAAGAGAATGGAACTTTTGGATCATGTATTGGTACAAACTAGCCTTCATGAAGTACTTTTTGATAGAACTAACCGGCATTCGTGTTACATGGAGGAAGGAACCATAAATACCTTAGACGGATTCTCTGACGCCAATGGGATTCTAACCCACGATCCAACTACCACTTAGGATATTTTTACATCAGCACTGTGGTAAGTGCGAGTTGGAAATTGAATTGAAATCGTCCAGTCATTATTGGAATACGAATTTGGGTTACCTTGTTGAGAGGTGAGTGCTCCATCCCTGAGCCACCACGGCTCTTATCGACACATTATCGATAAAAAGATATTATTAATCAAAATTTTGATCATTTTCAGTTGCGCTAGAGTGTTCAAATCTTGAATGAAATTCTTCGCCTGGTTATAATACAAACTACAATTATTTTCTAAATATTCCACTCAAATTTATCGTTAAACAAAATTTTGACCACTTTCAGATACTCATGACACGACACTAAAAGTTAAAATGTAGTAAATGAAAACAACTATTCAAAAAAACTTTTTCTTTATTAGACTAAAAAAAAATTCTATTTTTGTCAGACCTTTAACAAAGAGTGTAGGACGCACCACTGTTGTAACAAGCTTCCATCAGCACTTACTCCATCTAACACGTCTGTCGCAAAAGATATGACATATGTTTCTATTTAAGGGGCGATTAAAAATAAATTATTATTTGTTTTTTAGTCCAATTAGAAAAGGTAGTTATTTTCTGTTTTCGATTTTCTCATTTTTGTTATTTCTTATCCGATGAAATTTGATCTTGATCAGTTAAACAGATACCATTTTCTGAAATATTCATTTAGAAGCAAAAAATTTCTCCTTACAATTTAAGATTTAAATTACTTTATTAATTCAAATTAATTTAAGATGTTGGAAACTGGAACCAGTGGAAACTTTCTGGGGGACCTTTTTCTTAAAAATTGCTCATGAGAAACAGTAGAGAAGTACAGCAACCTTGGACTTCAAATAAGCTGACCAGAAGGATCATGTTTTTTTGTCATTCAGCCATAAAAGTTTCACTTGTGTTCATCACTAAAATATACTTTTCCTTGAGCCATGTAGTTCTTTGTTTGGTATGCAAAGATAATATTTATTTAATTTTAAATGTAAAATGCAATAAACTAATATATATAATTCTCTTACGTGGCTCCCAAATTTTTGCCGTATTTCTTTTCCGCTGGTGGCAACAGTTTTCATTTTTAAAGAAGTACTTTGTACAACTAAATAAGATTCTTTTCACAACACTTAAATATTTACTTTATTTTCTTCATATATACAGAGAACAGTAGGCAAAGAATTGTGTTAGGTTAAAAAACATTTCGCTAAAAAAAGGACGAATTCTAAAATAAATAAAAATAAACAACTTAAAAAATAAAAATGCTGTTGCCAGCCATAGAATTTTTTGAAAGTTAACTTAGCAACATAAATCAAAATCACATAGAAGCGCAACTAGATCAAAATTATGATACCTGAGCGCTTGACGTAACGAATTCTTCAATTCTATAAGTGTTGTATCGCCAAATGCCCAGATTAACAGTTGTGTTTTTAAAGAAATTCTATAAAAAGCTTTAAATAAAAAAACTTCTATCCAGCTACTTCTACGACTGCTTCTTGAAGAACTTGGCTCATTGATTAAAAATATTGTTTTAATTTTACAGTACTAACTTTACTTCTACTAACATTATTGCTATGACCCTCTATCATTAAATTTTACAACTTCATGCTAAATTTGAGGACTTTAAGTTGTTTTGTGGTTGAATACTGAGATTTAGAAATGTGTACATAAAAAAATAATATTTAGAGGTTAAGAGTAACCTCAGAAAAATTTGAATTGTTGACACTGAATTTAATAATGGAAACAATCGGGATGGCGAGCGCCAGCGAGCAGGGGGCGAAGCCTCCTAGTTCATGTATAATTTAACAATGTGTTATCTATAAAAGTTGAATTATTTGAGCCTTTTATAATTAAACGAAAGTTCTCGTGAAACTTATTTAAGACAATATAACTCAATTTTAAAATTTTAAGGATTGATTTTTTTTTAAATTTATTGTCAAGGTCAAAGTTATGGGTCAAAAAGTAAATTACAAATTTTAAGCTTCAACTTTTAATTTGAAGCTGAAGGAAAGCAACTATATAAATAATTTATTTTCAGAAAAATAACTGTAATCTTTAAAATTGAGATCTACTTTGCTTTTAGGCTTATTGCAGGAAAAATATTCACTTCAAAAGTTTAAATATTTTTAAAATCTAATGTATATTAGTCTAGTGTTTTAAGAGTTTATGAACGTTATTATAGATATCGAGTCGTAGAATGACCGTCTTTTTAATATTTTCCTACTATTTCGTATCAGTTGGCTAAAACGAAACGTATGTTCGCCTGTCCATCTGCTCGCCGTGCGTTGAGGGATAAAAAACAAACGTTTTCAAATAATTGTTATACGAGTCACTAAGTGCAATTATTTATCAATAAAATTAATAATTGACTCAGTGCTGTGCTTATCGATCAATTATCACTAGTTATTTAGAGTATGTAAAAGTGATTTATAAATTTTTACTATATTTTTTAAGTAAAAAATAAAATTCACTAAGTGGTTTAACAAAATCGTTTAGAATATAAAAAATAAAATCTCAGACATTAGAGTCCCGCAGTGGACTGATCGTTAAGACACGATTCCCAGCAGATCACCGAAGTCAAGCATCACTGGCTGCGGTCAGTGTGCGGGTGGGTGAGCACTTGGATCAGTCTGCCTATGGACCGAGGGTGTGCGGTATTGGTTCTCGTTAAAGTGTTCTACCGTAAAGTGCTCGACTTCGCGTGCAGATCGTCGGGCTACCGAAGCAGGGGTGCCATCCCCTCTGCAGAGGATCAAAATTGTGAGGGCATGTCTTCGGATCATACCCAGGGATGTTTCCCAGACCGTCGCCAATAGCCCATTGTGCAGCTCTAGTGCGACGTAAATTGACAACAACAACTCAGACATTAGAAATAACAACAGTAATATGCAGTAATAACGACAATTTACGTTTTGGAAAAAATGCTCGCTGTCACTCGCCAACCCCCAGAACTTCGTACGAGGTTGATTACACTGCAATCTGGGACAGCTTGCCTGTAGGTTTCACTATTTCTGTATATGAATTTGGATCGGTGCTCGGTATCACTCTTTTTGGTAGGGTTTTATTCTCTCGTAGTTTTGTTTCTATATAACAAATTCAATGTATCTAAGATGCCTTGTTGGTGATTTGTTGTTTTTGACTTATGCTTCGCCCATAAAAAAAGAAAGGGAAAAAAACACAGTTGTTTCCCTCTTTATGCACTAAGCCCTAGACCAATAAGCATAGGTTGAGGTTCCTTATTCATATTATATAGTTTAGTTTGGTTTGAGACGAAGAACAGGATTAGAGAACCTGGCTTGTTCTCTAATCCTGTTCTTGAGACTGTTCTTGAGACGAAGAACAGGATTAGAGAACAGGAGTAGAACCTGACTTAATATATATTGTTTTTTTTATAAAATATGAAGCATTACAAAATCACGTTGTTTTCGATTTTAATCCATTTATTTAAGATTGACAAGCAATATTTTTTGTCAACCATGTTGAATATTGAAAGTTTTCCTTTATAATTTCAAAAATTTATTTGCAGTTACTAAACCAAGCAATTTTTGTGCAACATTTCAATTATTTGGCATTCAAGTTCTAAATATAAAAATTTTGTTTTTTTTCAATTGGTATTTCGTATGCAGGAAAAATTCTACAGTTTTATTTACATAATTATTTTACTTGTTTATTTTTTTGATTTTGACATGATTTTTTTGATGTCATGATTTTTGATTTTTTTTGAACTTGATGATTGAACATGATTTTTTTTCGAACTTTATCATAGACATTTAGTTCATAATATCATTAAATTTTACACTAAAATTTTTGTGCTCAACTTTCGATTACGAATGCTTTCAATATGACTTATTTATGTTACAAATTAAAAACTTGTCATGATTTAAAACTTTAAAATAAATATTTTAATGTTTATGAAAACGAAATATGATTTATAGTTCAATGTATTTCGAGGATTTTCCTGCATATGAATACAAATGTTTACTTATTTGTTTATTACTTTAAACAAAGGTTATAGTGTGCATCGAATTTACTTAAAAATTTAATTTATTTCTACTGTTTTGAGGGTAACAACAAAATTTCGTAACGTTACGCAGTTTTGGAATTAGCATAATTTAAAACTTCTTTTTATATGCAGACGTTTAATTTTTATTTTCAACGTTCACTATTTGAATGAATTTTGTAACATTTTCATAAATTTTAAAATTTTCTACATTTAAATTAAAATGTATCGTACATTTTACATTAGAAATTTTAATGTTTTTTTCTTACATTTTTTAAGGAATTTTAAGGATACTTTGAATTTTTTATTTCCTCCAAATTCACTTTAAAATCGATTTTACTTTTCATTCGTTACTTTTGTCTATGCCTCCATGTATGCCTACACCGCAGATCCCCGTTCAAAGGGTGGGCCACATTCACACATCACACAACAGAGGACGGCATAAAAAGAGAAGCATCCATGCCCTCAGCGGGATTCGAAGCAGCTACTGTTAGCTTAAGGCCTGGTTTCTTAGGACAGGACGCCGTAAGCTGGAAATCAGCGTTAACCTCTGATTGGTCCATTTGTGAGTTTGATAGTATACGTCATCGAACGCTCATCTTGAACTACAATTGCCGTCCAGCTCAACTGCACTTGGATTACAACGTGACGTTAACCACAGAAGCAATGGCGGACAACATCCAACAGCACATTGAAATCAGCCAAGATTTTGATTTTGACATTAAACATAGGTTCTTCATTAAACATAGCACTCTTCATTTAGCTCAGCTATAATGTGTTTTTTCTTGGACAAAGTCATTATTTGTTCTCTAAAACACTGGTCGACAATAACAAAATCAATACAAATTCAAAATAAATATTTGTTTACGTTATTAACGCATGCGCAATGAGAGATAATGTCTGCGTTGGACCGACTGCTCACGCTGAGCTAACAAAAAAGTATTTTTTTGGCGTCAGATCTACGTCAACTTTCCGCTGACGCCCAGATAAGGCGCTAGTTCTAAGAAACCAGGCCTTGAGCTAACAAACCAGTATTTTGTTGGTGTCAGCGGGACGTTGACGTCCCGCTGACGCCCAGATAAGACGCTTGTCCTAAGAAACCAGACCTTACTAGTCAGGTACGCTGGCGGGCATTTTCAAGTAAATAAAAACACATGTTAAAACCGAGAGAATAATTTTAAAAAAAAATTAAATAAGCTTATAAATTTATTCTTAAATCCATTTTATATTTACATTACTTTATAAAAAAAACTTATTTGGATGTATTTCATTACATTATCAGTATAAGTTGGTTTACTTTTAATATTTAAGAGACACGTATATGAATAAAATTGGTCATCGGTAATTTTAAACTAGATTTTTACTCGAAAGCATGTTTCTTACTCGTTAGGACAATAAATTTAATTTCAAACCAGTCTTGTTAAAGTTTTTTTGCTGTCAGGATAACCATGGAAGGTTTTCGAGTTTTTTTTTTTTTTTTCTATTTTACTCTGGCCAGGTCGGGATGACTGGCAGTATTTGTTCTATTCAACGAATATTGCACTCGTCCCGGCCTATCAAGAGTGACTCTTGCAACTTTCACAAGAATGTTACGTGTTATGTAAATACGTGGTTGATACGCAGACAAAGTTTTTTACGACAAGAAATTTACACCTTAATGTTTGCTTTCTCTAGGTGATACTTTATTTTTTGGTTTTTCAAAATTACTAAAGTAGAGAGGTTGAGTCGTAATATTAAGGACAGCAAAAACCAATATATTAATCTTCTGTTATTATGTGTTAATTATATATATATATATATATATATATACCTGGAACCTAATTACATCAGTCTCTGTAAGTATTTAATGCGAGACCGAAGGTTTTCGCATGTCTCTTGCTGAATAACGTGTTCCAATACACATCTGCCGGAACCATCCGGAGTCTTGCCCACATCCCCTCCCTTATGGAGTGGGGATGGGAACTGTTATAACCACCAGCCTAATTTTAAATAAACGTTTTTAGATCGCATCATGGCTTATGACTGCATTATTAAATCTGAATACAACAATGATAACAGAATATCTTCGTTTAGCAAAATAAAAGCATTTCCTATGCATTTTGCTTAGCAATGAAAGCTTTAAACCCATTTATCTCAAAACATGATTTTTTGAGTTGTGCCGCTATTGCAGCCCATGAGCTACATTTGTATTTTATTTGGCAGGGCGTTGCATGTGGACGCAATTGGCGCCAAAAAAAGTCGTCAGTTTTCACCCAAGAGCACTTCCAAAAATATATCCCCCCCCCCAACTTAAGCAATAATAAAAAGGTTTCTGCAATGTTATGCATAGTTTAGTAAATTAAGGATGTATTACGGTGTATGAAAAATGATAATTTGGCACGATGGCAAATTAATTATAGTGTAATCTATTTTGGCGATACGGGTATTTAGTGTGGAGATTTATGACTAGGGAGCACGTGTAAATATTTCAGGAGAAGGAATAGCTCCAACCTTATGCTTTTTTAAACTATATAATCTTTATCCTCGAAAAAGAAAACGTAAAATAGTTATTTCAGAAGTCTTAGATTTCCCAGGAGTACGATCTATCATACTCGTAAAAGTTTTAAGTTTTTCCCCTATGTGTTTGAAAAAAATAGATATAGACAACTTTGAGCATGCAAGGTTTAAAAAAAATGACTACGTTGAAATTTATCGAATGTCGCAAATTATTGTAAGACTAATTTTTAGAATTTAAAATTAAAATTTACGAATCATAATGATATAAGCAGCCAAAGCATATTTATACCCTAATTGTTTATTCACATAACATTTCATTCAGTATTATTAAGTTCTGTAAAATCAATGTAAAATTATTAAAAATAATTGTACCGAAGAATTTTTTTATTTAATAATTTATTATTTTAATATTATTTTTTTATATTGAATATATTTATTTTTATAATAACATTATTTGTTATTCAATAAATAAATTTTTATTGTAAAACTTTTTAATAATTAATTCTTAATTACTATTATAATTATTTATAATTATTAACTAATATGTTCAATTATATTAATTCCCAATTTAAATAAATTTTTTTTAACATTTTGTTTATCGTTGTTGAATTTAGCAAAATAAATTGAAAATTATTTTTAAAAAAATTCGGTATGAAAACTTTTTATTTTTCTTGAAATATTTGTAAACATTAATAACTTCAAAACAAAACAAAAAGAGCGCCCAGCCTTTACCCCATATGTTTTACAACTGGGTATGGTGCCACAGGCTTCAGAACTTCGTGAGATCCTTTACAGCAGGGGTCGCCAAACGTTTTTGATCATCGACCCCTACATAATTTTTCGAAATCTCCATCGACCCCCACAAAAGTAATTTTCTGTTAATTGAAATAAAACTCTATTAGATACTGTGTTTGACATTTATTTTATGATTTTAAACATTTATTAAAGTAATAGTACATTGTGTAACAATAGTTTTATGAAAAATATAGTAATATTGAAATTTAAATACCTTATTATTAAATAATAAGTAATTATGCATAAGTAGATATAATAAGTAAAGTAACTAAAGATTTACTGCTTCTTGATCAATGAGATGAGTGTGCCAGGTGTTTTTTTGCAAGGTTCGCTAGATTGGGTTCAAAATTGGTCAATTTTGTAATTTTCGTAAAAAAATACAAAGTGTGCTATAGTTTTGTCGCGGGCTGTACTAATCCATATTATTAATGCTTACCTTCTTTTTTGTGCATTGATAATTAAAATTGATATCTAAACTAAACGAATGGTTTTATCGAAACAATAACTAATTATCCAAAACTATAAAAGTTTTAATGATGACACTGCAAATATTCAACACAGTTTGCAGAGATAGCTTAAACTGCGCATGATATTTGCATTTGTAGCGTCAATGCTCATGACACGTGACATTTGGACAAGCGCACATATGCATATGACTTATAAACTGCGCTGAGTTCGTGCCACTGCGCGATGGTGCGTAAATACTTGTTTCACCCCAATAAATATACGTTTATTAATTTATGTTTTATAAAGAAACTGATATTGAGTCAATTATGAAAGAAATTCACAAATTTTACATACTTAATTAGGTATGTGCGATTTGCGTATTGAGAACTGTTTTTTTTTTTTCCCGACCCACAATCGACCCTTCCTATTCGGATCGACCCCCATTCGCCCCCCTGTCTCAGATCGACCCCTGCTTTTGTTAAATAGACCCCTGGGGGTCTATATAGACCACTTTGGCGACCTCTGCTTTACAGTAATGATGTATTGGAGTTTGCGGATGCTGATTTGAAGGCCCACGAGGCCATTTAATTGTCCATGGACACGATAAAAAAAATAATAACTTCAAAACAAAACAAAGTATGAAAAATGCTATTACAACTCGTATTTGTGTAAGATTTAATTAGAAAACGTATTTTTACACTTGTACTTACTAAAATCTTTGCTAATTAAATTATATTATTCTGCGAATCTTAAATTTTTTCTCATAGACAGTGCGAAAAACTAGATTAAATATTGCTTTTAAAATTTTTGAATGCACACAAAAGCATTTTTCTCAAATATGATGGACTTTCTAAAACAGACAGTGCCTAAGACTGTGTCGCAAATCGCAAAACGGCATTTACTATCACCTTTCCTAAAGAACAATATTTGTCTAAGTTGCGGTTAAAAGTTTATATGTTGTTAACAAATTTTTGTTTCAATATGTGAGCAATTTTATTAATCAAGACCAACTACAATCTTTGAAATTGTAGTTGGTAAATTAAAATAATTCATATATTTTTTAAAAATCATTAATAATTTAAGAAGTGAGAGTTAATTTTTCTATACCCACAGAAAAAACTTAGTTGTGAGGTGTCCTATTTCAAAACATTCGACAAAATTTTGCTTTTTTAACTTCGTTAAAATCATTTAGAAACTTAATTTATTAGTAATTTCATAAACTTTTTTACTACTAAATGTTTTCCACTTTTAAATGCCTCTTTAGTTTTTTGCTATAACTTTAAAAATATTCAATGAAATTAAACAAAATTTTTGGTGCCATTTAAAATTAATGGAAAAATTATTGCTTTAAAATTTGAAAAAACTTTATTTAAAATTGCGTAAGATATGAGGAATTAAAGTAGTTCTTTTATACTGATGCGCGGAAAAAATTTAAATTTGTTTATTTCTTAATTTTATAGTGAATGGTATGTGGCAACTTATAAAAAAATCCGATTTGAATGTCTTAAAAATTTAAAAAGTTTTAAGCAATTTTTAAGTAGTTTTCGTACTTTTAAAGAAAAGCTCAAAATGAAGGGGGTTCTTCTCATATTTTATTTATACTATTAAATAAAATTTATTAAAAATAACAATTGTTGGAAATAATCTTCCATAATAGAATCTTTTCTTTCACATGTTTTTTCCCTATACATTTATATTTAAGTGTACCAACGTTTAGTGTAAGGTATTATCATTTTTCTTTAATTTTGTCTTAAGTTGTCAACGTTTATTTGTAAGAAGTCTCTTATCATTTGCGGTTTCTATTAAAAAATACAAAAACTACTTAGAATATTGCCTAAATACTTTTTCAATTTGAAAATATTCAAATTGGACTTTTTTTCATTAGCTGCTAAATACGATTCACTATAAAATTATGAAATTTTTTTAAAAATTTTTCCGTGCCTGCGCTGTATAAAAGAGCTACTTTAATTTCTTATATATTGCCCTATTTTCAACGAATAATTTTCAAATTTTAAAGCAAAAATTTTGTTAATAATTTCAAATTGATCTAAAAATTTTGTTTAAATTTATTTAACATTTTTAATGTTATAGCAAAAAAAAAGTTTAAAAAAAGCATAAGGCAAAAAATTTATTTTTTTTAAAAAAGTTTCCATATTTCCATAAATATTTAAGCTGGGATTACAAAAGTTTGTGCAAAAATTTTATATGATAATCAAAATAATTGTTACATGTTAAAAATTTATTGCAACATTTTTTGACATAGGGAGTTCATTTTCCTTTTGTAATTTATTGTCGATTCCTCAAACCCCTGAAAATTTTAAACTTCATTGATAAGTATAAGAAATCGCATATCCTGAACAATTCTACGTATATAAAATGATTTTCTAAGTTATTTTTGAGAAAGATAAAAAAATGTGCTACTAGAAGTGTTTCCATTATTTTGTCTTATCCCTGTGCTATAGCACACGCAAATGTATATAAATCGAAATAAATATTAATTGTAATAAATATAAATTAATCCGCTTATTTTTAGGATTCATTTCGTACTTATAAAATATAAATTGTTAATAATAAAATATAAATTGTTAATATTAAAATAAAATTCTTAATTATTAAATTCATATCTCACAATATAAATTATCTTCATACAACACACACACAATGCACTCATAGAAATAAAAATTCTGATAAGTATAAATGTGTTCCGTTATGGAGGGTTTATTTTACATTTAGAAATATAAATTATTATAATAAAATGTGATTGTTGTTTATTATATTCACATCTTTCAATATAAATTCTCTTGTTGGTTCAAATCTATATGACTTACAAAGACATATAAAATCTATTAAATAAAAATGTCTCCCGTTATAGAGGATTTATTTTCCAGGTAGTATAAAATAGAAATTGTTAATAATAAAATATTATTTTTAATTTTCAAATTTATTTCTTTTTAAATAAATTCCCCTGTTATGACAAATCTATATTATATGCAAACATATATACACTCTATAACAAAATCCACGCACCAAGAAGCAATCATCCGATTGCTTTGAAATTTCGTATGCATTAATGTTTTGAACAGATATGGCTGGAATGATGCCGACTGGGGACGTATAGTCCTTTAGCAACGAATCCCGCTCCCAACTGTGTCCTTACGTTCATCTAAGACGTGTTTGGAGGCCCACGGGGCAGAGGGGGGATCCTGCCTTCACTATTGCACGCCACACCGGCCCTCAACAAGGCATTATAGTCTGGAGTGCCATTTCCTTTGACAGCCGGACCCCTTTGGTCGTCATTAGAGGTACACTTACTGCACAGCGGTATGTCGACGACATCCTAAGACCTGTTTTGCTACCATTCCTTTTGCAGCGCCCTGGGCTAGTTTTTCAGCAGGACGAGACCAGACCACATACAGCACGCGTTGCCGTGTATGAACTGTCTGCAAGCTTGCCAAACTCTTCCTTGGCCTGCCAGATCACCAGATCTCTCTCCCATCGAGCAGGTCTGGGATATGATGGGAAGGCGATTTGCGTCTGGCACGGAATTTTGATGACCTCGTTCGACAATTGGATCGAATTCGGCAGGAAATACCGCAAGAGATCATCCGGAAGCTTTATCGGTCTATGCCACGCCGTGTGGCAGCTTGTATCCAGGCTAGAGGCGGATCAACACCTTATTGAACTTGTTACTGTAACTCTGCAATAAATTATTCAATTGTTCTGAAAATTTAATCATTTACTATTCTGTACATTGTCTTCCTATCCACCAATTTTTGTTTTAATCGGACAACTCCTTCTTGGTGCGTCGATTTTTTTGTTATAGAGTGTAAATTGTAATAAACGTAAATGTATTCCACTATGGCTGATTTATTTCACATAATGAAATTGTAGGTTTTTCCTTCAATACAAATTTACCCACTATTTCGAATATAAAAAGTATTAATATATATTTTTCAATATAATTTTAGATGCTATAAAGGAGTCATTTATAGAAATGTACATTGATGTCTTTCATTGTAAATGTATCTGATATGATGGATATATTTTAGAAAGAAAATCTAAATTTATATCCTTGCCATAAATTCTGAATTTATCACAATTCACCTGCTGCAATGAAATCAGTATATCTCTTTTTATTATCTCTTTATTGAAATGTTTATCTCTTTTTCTTCCAAAACAAATTCTTGGAATAAAAAATTCACTTTTCTCGCAGACGAGAAAAATAATAATTTTTTTTTCTTGTGAAGAAACTTAATACCTCTTGCTCATCATTCTGTATTCAAATATCTTTTCTATATGAGAATTCTTTTGAGAATAAAAATTCACAAAATAAAATAAAGTAGTATAAATGTTCTCTGCAACCTTTTCTTTTACAAATTATATGGAGGAAATGCTCAGTGAAAGGAAAAACCAAAAGTTTTTATTCTCTGCTTCCAATTCACCGGGGGTAGTAAGCTAATCTCAGATGTCGAACGAAAAGCAGGAAAAACCGTTTGCCGGAAAAAATATGAATCTGGACGAAAAAATCTATTTTCTTCTCTAAAACAAGTTGTACTCTTTCGAGAAATGTATGAAATAAAAGCCACGCGGTGTTTTATTCTTACAAAATAGTTTACATAAACCAATAGAATAAGATTGTTGCGGAAAAAAATCTGTTTAATATATCATTCGATTCCAATTGTAACTATTTACTTGAAATTTTTTTAATACAAAACTGCACAAATTATGGATTAACCTCCGTTATTTCTCTGAAGTTTTTATAAATTTTTTATTGACAAATTTATAGAAAATAGTAGAATGGTGGATGTATTAAATACTTTTAGCGCTAAAATATAAAACTTTTGGAATGACCTCATTTATTTTTCTGAAATTTAATAAATTGGTTACAGCTAAGCTTTTAGAAAATGGAATAAAAATTATCAAGATTCAGAGAGTCATTGCCTCTATTATTTATTCCATAATCTTTGTCAGCAAGAAATATAAAATGTATCGTCAATGTGTGAAGAATCAATAAAAGTTTTAAAATTTATCGAATCACTAATGAAGACGGATTTAAAAATATCACACTGTTGCCGTCAATAATGTATTTAAAAAAAAAAAAAGGAGAATTACTTTTAGAGTGGAATAATGATCATATATTTTGCAAACCTGTTTTTTGCCGAAGGAAACGAAGAGGCGTTGAGAGACGATTATTATAAACTACAAATTTAATCGAGCAATCAAATTGGCTATATTTTTTCATTGTTCTCCTTACTATGGATCGCTTGAAACAAGAAACTTCTGTTATTTATTTTAAATTATTCGATTACGTCTCGAAAGAATTCATCTACAATTTTTCAAGTTTTAAGTATAATTTGCGATCTTCAATATATGTAATTTCTTTTCAACTTTTATTTTGACACGGATTCTAAATCTATATAATAAGGGAGGTTATAATGGAATAACTTTGCGTAAAATAGAACTATTGAATTTATGGAAAATTTCAACATATTTTCTGAATCTATCTAATTTTCTAAGTAAAATTGGCGCTTATTTTTCAGATTTCTGAACGACAATTAACCTATATGTGCAAACGTTGTGTTATATCAGTTAAAAGAAAAATAAATATTAGTTCTCTAAAATGGTATCTTCTCATTCTTTGAGGACCTTAAAAATACTTAACTCTTCCGAATTCTATGTTTTAGTGTCCTCTTTCCATTAAAATATATTATTTTAGAGAAGTAAAATTTATTTGCCTTCTAATCATTTCATAACACTCTTCTTATGCCCATGGGCTATGTGACACTCAGAAATTTTCAAAATAAATGCAAATTTCGCTTTACCCTGCAGTAAAATCAGTTTATTTCTGTCAACTTGTTGCTTTTGTAAATATGTAAATATAAGGTCCTGCTTTTGTGAGAATAAAAAAAATATTCTTCTCTAAGAGTTGTAGTACTTTATCAGCTCCATTTTTCTTACGAGAAACGTTTTGGAAGTTGCCTTTTTAACCTGAATAATTTTATGATTGGGCACAATTTCACGATAAAATAATATGGTAAATATTTCATTTTAGGGTAAAATATTTAGAGAGTAGTATGTTTTTGCAATAAAAATTTTGAAGAGTCGTTTTTATATCAAAATTATTTGTGAAATGTTCGTCTTAACTGTTAAATAATTTGTGAAAGGTCCATTAATGGAATCCAAATTCCTCCTAAATGACTTCCTGGAAAGTGTTAAAGGATAATTAATTTCATACCTTCACAGTAACATAAAAATATACAAGAAAAATAAAGTATCGTATTTAAGATTGATCAACTATTTCCTAAACATGTTTTGTCATTTTTTATTGAAGAGACCTTTCTACCAGTTATATTAGTAATAATACTCTTTAAAAAGAAAAGGAGAGGGAACTTTTTAAATGAAACTGTCATTTTCAAAAGCAGAGAAAGATGCCTTTAACAATTTAAGATACTTATTATCTGAGAAATCGCGAGGAAGTAGTAAGAAAAAGATCTTTCATTAGAAAAATCCTTGAAAACTTTCTTTCATTATTTTAAAATCTGCTTTTGTCAGTGTTTCGCCCGTGAGCTAAGAGATTGTCAGTTCGACATTATTTTTACAATGAGATGCAAGCTTCAAATAAAGGGATGGCATTCCTTTTTTTTCTTTTTTTTTTTTTGTTGATAAAAAGAACTTTTTTAATAAAAGGTAACATGGGTGGGGAGGGGATTTTTCAATATTCTCTTTCAAAGAAAAATCCAATAATTATTCGGTATATGCACTTATTATCAGCCAAGTTGGTCAAAGTTAGAATATAAACTTTTTTTTTGCAACGTGGGGGTCCAGTAATTACTGCCTTTCACATAAAATTTGTCGAGTACTAAGTAAACAACAAAATAAATGGAAAATAAAAATATCATGGTTCAAAGATTAATATGCGAAATGGGAAAAGAGCAAAATTTTTTTATCAAAATCGATGGAGATCAATTACATCAAAACCAGTATGTTTGTTAGATGAAAATGAAAGAGGAAAGATGGTGTAGGGTGATAATTGGGGGTGCATTACAGTTTTACTCTAAAGTGCTAAACGGTTTTAGGTTTTCATTTTTTTTAACCATCTTAGTGACTCGCCATATTTTAATATCATTAACTCTTTTCCTCCATTATGAAACACTTTTTCCATTATGTCTTTTCCGTACATAATTAAAATTACTTTTAATTTATGTATGTACACTTGAAAACCTTTCTAAAGCTGGAATTAGTATAACCGCAAAAAGTTTTTAAATCCCCATGCCTCTTTTATCATTTTTAATACCTGTCGCCATCTTTGAGTTTTGTCAGTTTTAGGGAATGCTATACAGTAGCTGTCATTCACATTCTACTAAGGTAGCGATGGCCAACCTTATTTGAAAAGAGAGGTAGCATTTGAAAATAAAAAAACTTATTCGTGTCACTTTGAGTTTGTCCAACGTACTGAAAGATTTAAGAAGAAAAGAAATATTATTTATAAGCGTAAAATGAAAATTTTCTCGAATAGCATGTTCATTTTTTCACTCTGAGTCAAATTTTTAATGATTTAAAAAATACATATTATTGTAAGTAATAATCCTGTTTAAAGTAAAATCCAAGATATGAGCAATTAAAGTAGTTCTTCCATGCTGCTCATACGTGGGAAAATTTTAAATTTGTTTTTGCTAATTTTGTAGTGAATCATATTTGGCAATTAACAAAAAAGTTTGAATTGGATATCTTAAAAAATTAAAGTTTTCAGGAAATTTTAGGTAGTTTTCGTACCTTTTAAAAGAGAGCTCAAAATGATAAGGGGGAAAGGGCTTCCAGAAATTTTATTTTGCACTATTAAACAAGATTCATTAAGCATGTCACCGACATTATCGGGGATCAACCCCCATAAAAGTATTTTTCCTTTTGCATATTTTCTTTCATTATAAAATCATATTCGGTTTATGAACGTTTATTGTAAAGTATTATCATTTATTATTTAATTTTGTCTTATGATACAAAACGATATTAGTAGAAAACCCCTTATAATTTTGAGTTTCTTTTAAAAAGGGCGAAAACTACTTAGAAAATAGCTTAATACGTCTTAAATTAATGTATTCAAAGTGTGAAAAATTGCATGATCTAAACACTTCTGAAGTTGTAAAATGATTCTATAAGTATTTCTTGAGAAATATGAAAAACTGTATTTGATATAGAAGTGTTTCCATTATTTTAGCCACCCCCTGCATATTGTATTATATTATTTTAAGTAATAATTAATAGTAATATTCATATTATTTTAGGTAATAGGTAAACAGTCAGTGCTTAAATAGCGTGGCTTGTGAATGTGTAGATTTTTACTAACAAGGGAAGTGAAAATCCGACCATTCAATCAAAAGATATTCAGGGTGGTCCTTTTTTGCCCATTTTACATCTGTAAAATCTGTATTGAAACGAAATTAAGCTTAAACTAAAGAGCATGATCGAAAACCTTGAATAGGGTAAACGAAAAATATTAGGTATTGTCCTCAAGATTTTTAATCTAATACTTAAACAACTGAAAAATACATCCCTCTTTTGGAAATAGATTTAAAAAAAAAACACTTTTGCAAGCTTTAAACTGTATTTTCTCAGAACACCATTTTTCCCATTCGCAGACACATAGAATTATCGATCAAAATCAACACATGCGAAATTCTCTCCAATTTTTAGTTATATATTAAAGTTGAGACTGTAATTTTGAAACCATGATATTATGCGATTATTCTCGTCAATATTTCACTAATTAATATCGCTCTGAAAGGTGCTTCTTAAATTGCTTGCAAATCTCGCCAAATTGGATTGGGAGCCTGTAGTTTCTTTCTTTTGCTAAGGAGGAAGGAGTAGTTGGATGCTGAGGCAGTAAATGGATTATTATTCCATCACGTTACTGTAAAATTCATTCAAACAAACCCCTATTTAAGATAAATGATAATATGATTCAAAAATTATCAGGTACGTCATTGTGCTTTATTTTCTTGTCATACGTTAAAAAAAACCCATTGTTCCTATGGAGAGAGACTGTTTACATCTAAGTGAACGCAACATCACCAAGTTTTGAAACGACGTTGCACGATCTTTTTTTTCTCCTTTTTTTGCTTGCTTTCTTAAATTGTGTGAAATAAGAAAAGCAAAACTTATTGAATAATAAATTAAAAACTGAAAAGAATTAATAAAAATGATCTCTAAAGTTCGTAACAAATATACGTTTTGCAGACGACTTTCTTCTACAGCGAAACGGAACAAAAGTAAAAATTCATTATTTCTTGATTTGCTAAGGGCAAAACAGCATAAGACGCACCATTTTAAGGAGTCCAATCAAATCCAAATGCTCTTGCAACGTCATATAGTTCTTTCTTTTTCAAGAACAAATGTTCTTATTTATCGAAATATGTCGCCAAGTCTAGGATTCCGGTAAGACTTCGAAGCTATAACCATTTTCTTTTAAAAATTCTGTGGTATTTATCGTAACAGATATCGTAAAGATATTTGTATTTATTTTCAGATAGACACAATATTACAAAAATATATCTAAAGAAACATTTCTAACAACTAACACATTTATCAACAACATAAATGAATTTTGCTAGACTTGCTGAGCATTGGTGGCAATGCAATACTGACTCCAAGTCACTGTTTTGGCGCCAGTATTCGATTCTGATTTCGAGAAAATGCTCGATCGAATAATAAGTAACTACTATTTTCTTTTTATTGTGTCCTTGAGAGATATAACTTTTTTTGCACTGTATGTTACCATCAGCAGTTTTATTTGTGTCATTTTATTATATGTTTATATTACATAACGAACTTTCATGGGACTATTTTAAGAAAAAATTACTGTCCTTCATAGAGAATTTCTCTTTTTTTATCTTTAAAAAAGGACCCTTCACAATGATTTTTCATTTTAAAAAAACCTTTACAAAATTCCTCTTTAGTTCATAATTTTAAAACTGCACCGCCGTAAACTTGAAGTCGTATGTAATAATCGTTGTTAAACTTCCGTTTCCACCGGTAGCAAAACTGGGTTCGAACTCTTTTGATTTTCGCCAAAGCATAAGTATCCGCTTCAATTTGAAATTATTTAACAATAGTTTACTCCACATCTATTGACTTTTAACCATAATCAATCATGATTTAATGTTCAAAATCTCGTTTATCGACTTCTAGCGATAATCAAACATGATTTAATGTTCAAGTTCTCGTTTATCGACTTTTAACGATAATCAAACATGATTTAATGTTCAAAATCTCGTTTTTCTCTCTGGTGGTCTGTTTGATTCTAATAACGTTTTTGTCTCTTTTTATTCACTTTGAAATAAATATGCTAACTCTAATTTGTATACATTGACCTAATTTTTCTCAAAAAATTCCAAAATATATACATTAACCCTTTATGGTAATATCGCGATTATCAGCCACATTTTTCCATTAAGTACTGCCAAAGTTTGGTGTAAACGTTTAGTCATTATGTACATTAACAAGCTTTCGCTGTTACATACAGTGGTGGCCAAAAGTGTGGACACTTTTTGAAAGTTTCATGTTTTTCAACTTTGTGTGCTTGTAGAGTATATTAATTTTCACTTAAATACAAACGTTTATATATCAAATTGAAGGTAATTTAATGTAGAATTTAATAATAAATACAGTATTACAATATCTGTATTACAAAAAAAGTTATGCAATTAATAGTAAGATCTATCTTAGATTTGCATTTTTT
>NC_092204.1:89697604-89722041 GCF_043381705.1 Parasteatoda tepidariorum | reverse complement strand
TAAAAAATAACATATGAAATTAGAGATTATAAATAGATATAGATAATAAGATTAATTTAATGTCAGTCTTTCTTTTATACTACTAGATGACACCACTGTTTCAAAGGAAATCAAAAAGTTTTACATTTTCTCTTGTTAAAATAATAAAAGCTCTTCTTCAGTCTGGGGCCCCGTAGCTCTGTGGTTAAGTCTAAGCTTAGCATCACGTAGATCGTTGGTTCGATCCCCAGAAGCTTTCGTGAGTAGCAGGAGTGTTATTTGCGTTAAGCGTCAATAGGGGGATCATTATAAAGCCATATAAAACATCCCACAGAGCGTCATCGAGGTGGGCGGAGACTTGTGGCTCCATGTCCTGGATGTTTTTATGTATTAATGTTGTTTGTATTGTTTATGTATTAATGTTGTTTGTATTGTTTATGTGTTAATATTGTTTATGTATTAATAATATGTATTAATAATATTAGTTATGATTATAATAATATAATTATGTATTAATAATATTAGTTATGATTATAATAATATAATTATGTATTAATAATGTATATGTAATGTTATAACAGTGTCGGCCACGTAGGCTGGGTTGGTGTACTGGGACTCTGGTTCCTGAATTCGTAAACAGCTGTAGGAATCGGAGTCTCAGTACATCAATCCGGTAGGCCATTTTGCCATTTTTTTCTAAATTAATTAATGATGTTTTAATTAAATAGTAAAAATTATTAGACCTAGTAGTAGACTTTTTTGATCAAGTTCCTTATCCTAGTTCTAGAAAACGTCAGTTAAAACTTTATGGCATAACTTTATGACCCCATTATTTTTTAGATATAGAAAATAAAATTATATTACAAAAAAATGTTTCTAAATAAATGGAAGAATTTAATGACCTCAAACGATTTCCTGAAACATACAAATTAAATGAACTCGAGATAGGTAAATATAATTTAATATCACTGAGAAAAATAAATACAAAATACGGTGACTCTATTATAGCTAGATTAGAAGTAGACAATGATGAGAAAGATTTTTATCTCTCGAAATGTCATGGTGAATTATCTGATAAAGCTATAAGAAAAATTAATAGTGGAAAATATATTTTTGATTTTAAAGGTAAAAATAAATATTACGATTATGAATTACATGTAAAATAAAAAACGATATTTTCAATAAGGTTTTAATAAAATAAAAATTATTAATATAAAAATAAGAATTTTTAAATATACTGATATTTCGTATAAAAATGTAAAATATTGGTCTATTTTAAATTTTTTTAATATTAAAAATAGGAAATTAATAGTAGTATATAGGGAAGGGCAAAAGTGTCCTGTAGCCCCCCCTATATACTACTGTTAATATCAATATTTCTCCTAGCGTTTTTTGATATTTATTTTTCTTTTAATATTTGACCTAATAAAGTAAGCAGCTTAGAAACAATTATTAATAGTTAAAATACTTGTAAGTTGCAATGATAAACTGTTCAATTTTTTTAAATCAATTTTAATATTTCTTTTTAAGGAAAAGTTTCTTCCATTTCTTCCACTTCAGTTGGAAGAAACCTATTTCTTCTGGGATGTTATTTTCGTCTCTTTTACCACGCTGGTAGAATGTTATCTTTCTGGATTACGATCAAGATTAGAACTTCTTCTAGAAGAAATCATTTTTTCCAGGGCACAGAAAAAACAGGACGAAACTGGACAAAGTTCAAGAAAATAAAAATAAATAAAAACAGCTAAGACAAAGGTTAAAAAAATAAGCATTTACATTCAAAAGAAATTAAATGTTTTATAGTATAAGATATTGAAATACTTTTCACGTATACCTTTTTTTTAAAAGAAAAATTCATATTATCCACTTTAGCTTGTCACACAATTTCAAATTCTGAATATCCTATTAAAGAGACGATTGCAATAATGATGCTTAATGGTATTCATTTGAAAAGTTAGAACGCCATTTGTAACTGTGATTTAGTTATTTAGTTTGTACTAAGTTAAATTTATAATTTAATTGTTTTCACAAAATTTCATTATATTTTAGCAGGTTTTAATATAATAATTGAATTAAATTTTTCTGCTTTCGTTTATTTTTTTTGTAAAGTAATGTAAAAAACTAAAGTTTTAATTTTTTTAAGAAATAAATTATTATTTCACCAATTGTTTCTATTTTTACTTTTACTTTAAATGGTGTAAATTAAATAGCTGTGAAAATAATACTATTATTTAAACTATATAATTATAAATCGCTTAAAAAAGTATTTAATGTTTTACATCCTGTTTTTATAAAGAGTTTTTATGTAATTGTTAAATTTGTAAGTAAACTTCTTTTTCGTAAAATATAGAAGAAAAGCTACATTTGCTCCATTTCTTTAAGAAATTCATTATTTCTCCCTAAATGTTGTATTTTCGTTTTTACTTATTTAGAAATGATGCAATTAGTCTAAGAATTGATACTAGTTTCTAAACTAGATAATAAGAATTATAAATTGATTGAAAAACTATTTTTATGAATGGTGGTTCTTTTACATACAGAGTTTCTTACATTCCTTTGCTTGTGATGAAAGAAACCTATTTCTTCTATTCGGTTTTTTCCTTGTGTTTTTTCTAGAATTGAAGAAACTTTTAATTACTGATTTAGATATGCTTAAACATATCGTTTTGAAACAGAGTAAAACCAAACATTCTTATTTGGACTAACCTAATAAATGATCGAATTATGTGTTTCTGATTCCTTATCCCTTAGAGGGAAAAAAGTTAGTTTCGTCAAACTACCGTTAGGGGTTAGAAGATGATCTTGTGAGGACGAATAATGCTCTCTTATATTTGCCGGAAGTCGCAGAAGTTGAGAGAAAGTTGTCCAATCCCTGTTTGAAGTAGCATCGTTTTCTCTCTTATTTATTTGGGGTAAATTTAGAGGATCGTGGTAAGACAGCATTTAAAATGCAATATTTACTATCGAAAAAGTAAAAAAAGAGTTTAATTTTTTCTTTTTTTAAATTATAATTTTCATTTACTAAAATAAATATACTAAGTAAATAACTTTGAGAGTTTAAAAATGATAGGAAATAGCTACAGATTTTTGTTAGATATCTACATTTATAATGGAATTATAACTACAGTTTAATCGAAAAAGTAAATGATAATTAAAACCATTTACTTATTTGAAATTCGAAACAAATGTTCCTTTCCACGTTTTATCTTATCTTCATCTCTCATCCATTTTCTTTTTCAAAAAATAGAAAAATTTTATTTCAAAATTAGTAGTTTCAATTTTAAAAAAAAATCTAGTTGATAAGAAAACATTTCTTTCGATGAATTATTTGTTCGAATAGGATTCGATTGTTTGTTTAAATGTTTACGAATTATAACGTTCAGGTTTTCTAAATAAAGCGAAACCCAAACTAAATAGTGGAGAAATAATAAGGTGTATTTTTAGTGTCATTGGAAGCAGTTATCTTAAAATATGTAAAGATATCTATAGATAAGAAAAAAGAAAAAAAAATTGAGTTATTAAATATGTAATCACTAAAACCAATGTTGAATTAGGATTAATCGAATAACGGAAATTACTTATATTGGAATTCTTTGAAAATTTTATTTTAGATTTCAAATTTATATCATGCATAGAAATTGATGACGTATTGTTTGCACCTATTTTTGCAAAACTGTTTCACATTAAAATAAATAAATCGCTTTGTTTTCAATTGTGGGAGTGTCTCAACTATGACGTAATAGGGCTGTGCATGAACAATAATTATAGCGACATAAAGTATGCCATTTTCTGACAATGAGCGAAGTAAATCGTAGTGAACATTTTGCTGTGATTTTTTTTTTATGTTAGAATGTATAATATAATTTCTTTGTGTCGGAGTATATCGCAATACCTTACATAAAATATATATTTACAAAAATCTATTTATCTACAATATATTATCTATAAATTTTTTATTTAGTACTATAGAGATCTTACCTTAATACCTTACAATATACCTTATAAGGTACATAAATAATACCTTATATATTTACCTTAGAATAATACCTTACTCTAACAACATTAGTACAAAAATATATTTTGGGTACTACTCAACGCATTTTCGCATTAAAATTATAAATTCCTTTTCTATTATAATTTTAATGAGAGAAAATATTGTTTTCTAAGTAGGTGATTTGATAATGTATTCTGAAAATGCTTTGATCTATCTGTTGGATCAATACTGATAATTAATTCAATTTACAATACAAATTAGATTTAATCAAAAGTTAAAGATTTAGGATTTAATCAAATTAGATTTAATCGAAAGTTAAAGATTTAAGATTTAATCAAATTAGATTTAATCAAAAGTTAAAATAGTTTTTATAAACAGCGAAGTTGTTTTTCCCTTAAAATCCAATAACCAATTATTTATTTTGTATTGGATTAATAAGTATTCGATTATTGTACTTTTCATACTATTACAAATCATTTATTATCATTTCATGTTAGCTTAATATTTCAGATTAATGTTTGTTGATTAATTAATTTTCATATTAGTGTTGGATTATTATTTATTTTTTATCTGTTAAGCAATATTATAGTATTTAAATTAAATTTTTTGTTTGTTCTTTTTTTTTGGTAAACAAGAAAAACCACGAAAACCTCTCATGGTTAGCCTGAGTGCAAGGGGACTCTGACTCATGATCCATCTACCACTGAGGATATTTTTCTTCAGCACTGTGGTCGGTGCAAGCCGGGTGCGGAATTCGTATCGACCAGACTTCTCTGGTATTCGAACCCGGTTCACCCCATTGGAAGGCAAACGCTCTATTCAGTTTTGTTAATTTTTACACTAAATTTTGTGACATTGAATTTAGGATATATTTTTGTTGAATTAGGTATAAGCGTTTCGCACTTTTTATGCAAAGCAGAATACATGATATAGAAAATGAAAAAATTAAGATATATTTGTAATCTGTACTTAGATAGTTCATCTTTACGTCTACAATTTAATGAATTCATTATTGACTTAAAAGAATTAATCTTTTTCGTAGCTAGGACCCTCTAAATTTCTAAAACTAAAGGTTAAACAGTTGCTTTTTGGAGAAAAAAATCTATTACACAAAAGTATGATTTTATGCATAAAATTATTATTAACTCTTTTGATTTTCGTGTGTCTACTCTCTTAGCCACTGAAGCTTTTTTTTACCGTTCCTTTTGTGTGTCTGCTCTCTGCCACAAAGTAAAGAACCTTAATGATCTTATAGTATTGAACTGTTTAAGTCGAAAGGTTTTAAAAATAACTACACGTAATTCTTTTTTATTCTAATCCAAAGGTTTTGAAAAATATGCATAATTTTTCCCCCACTTATGTCGAGAGACTTTGAAAATATACGTAATTCCTGTTCACTTAAGTCCCAAGGTTTTCATAATATACGTAAATCCTGTGCAATTAAGATGAAAAGCTCTGGAAATATACGTTATCTCTTTTACACCTAATTCGAAAGGCTTGAAATTATACGCAAGTGAAAGTATTACTATACAAATTGTTCTTAAGTATAATGGCGTTTTTTCCTCTGTAGAAGGAAAAAAAAATAATCACTGCAGCGCACTAAGGAAAAAAATGGCCCAGTATCCGTAATTGTAGCGAACTTTAAACAAAATTAGACGAACTGGTCGTTCATTTATACGGCCAGCTCCTTTGTTTAAGAAAGAAAGAAAAAATCTCTAAACGTAAACACACCTTTCTTGAATAATGATCTTCACTATGAGCAGCTGTCATTGAATGTTAGAACACATACACACTAAGAAATAAATGAAACACCCTGAATAACTTTTGATCGAATGATCGGATTTTCACGTACTAGGGCTCAAACTTAATAGTTCGACAGGTGGACCTCAACTATGCATAATTATTTTTTGTGGAGGATATTTTAAATTACGAAATCAGACACAAAAATGTACTTTTTCTAAATAAACATGCATTTTTTCAATGGGTTCAGATATCTGACCCCCAAAATATAGGGGGTAGCCAAAATTTGACAAAAATGGTCCTGATAGTTTGGTCAGGAGAGTGATCGAAAGTTTGCACTCCGTCATGCTAGCTTTAATTTTTGCATATTTCGCCCTATCTCGAGAACTTTTTAAGCGAATTGAAAAAGTTTTGCGCACAATTATTAAATACGTTTATAAAGAAATAATTCTACGCAAAAAAAATTTTTTTAGTAATAATAAGAAATAATATATGCTTATAAAAAACTATTTTTTTCATGGAATTATCTTAGGATAAGCGAATTTTATAACTGCGAGCAAAATTTTTTCAGTTTGCTTAAAAAATTCTTGAGAAATGGCGAAATATGCAAAAGTGTAAAGTTAACATTAAGGGGTCCAAATTTTCGACCGCTCTTCTGACCAAACTATTAGGACCATACAACCCAGATTGTGGCTATCTCCTATATTTTGGGTATCAGAAATCCAAATCTGTCAACAAACAAAAAGTTTTCAATGTGTTTATTCAGAGAAAGTACGTTTTAGTGTCCGATTTACTATTTGTCTGCCAAAATTCCGCTTACTTTATTGTCTGTCAAAATAAACTAGAATATTTGAGCTCACTTCCTCGTACCATTGAGATTGAGTTCTAGTACGTGAAAATCCTATCATTAGATCGAAAGTTATTCAAGGCGGTTTGCTGTTGGAGGTCATACGAGGTAGTGGTAACTTCCCCGTGTTGATTGCAGCATCAGAGTACGGGTCTCGAGCTTATTCCCAACCGACGATAAAGAAAATCTTCCTTGCACTCCTTTTACATTAGTGATTACGTACAAAAGCATACAAGTCTCCTGCTCCTCAACAAATAGAAGCACAGTACTGCGTCACTTCGTTTCGCAATTCTCCTTGATTCTAGATACAAATCTCCTGAGTTCTAATCGACGTCAAGGTCTCAGCTAAAGTTAAATTTTAGGAGCATAATGTTAATTTGCTGTCAGTGATCAGATATTTTAAGAAAGAAAATAGGGCAGACCTATGATTTTATGGTCATGACAGCTTTACTGGCATAGCTTGATTTTATTGACATTAATTGGAGCAATTTTTGCCGACTACTGACACTGACCGTTACCTAGAGGTGAGCCTTTTTACAGTGTACTCTGCATATCATGTTTGACCAACAAATAATAATTCCGACTCCACTATCACAACTATGTATAAATTAATTATAGCTATATTGTATTAAACACTCCGTTAATAAATTGATTTAAGATAATCATAGAATAAAAGCTCATACGAAAACTCAATAAAAAATACGAGAATAAAATCGACAAAGAGCAAGCTTGAAGAGATTTTCATGTCATTTTATTATGTTAATCACGTTGAGTTATAAAGTAATTGGCAGAGTTTCCCAATCGAATTATATACATCGGACATTAATTTCACGCCTAAAACATTTTAACGAATGTGAAAATACAACAGTTATTTGTTGATATGTTCATTAAGTTTTTTTTTTCTTCATGATATTAAATGGAGATAATCACTTTGAAAATCGGACAATTTTATTATTATTCATAAATGCATGAAGAAGATAGACTTCTGTGAATATATCATTGAGTATAGAAAAGGTAACAATAACACCATTTTGATCACAATGGCGCCACTATTGCTCTAACACTGTCATTAGCTGCAGATTTGAGTGAAAAATGTTCTGCAACTCAAAGAAGAATAAAATCTTAAAAGAGAATTTTCCTTACGGATATCCTTTCCACTTTGTCTAGTAGAGGACTTCTCTATAATGCGTCCGTTAAAGGTATCAATTGGAACAGAAATTTCGAACATACTGTAAAATTATGAAAACAAAAGGTCATAAAAATTAAATTCAATATATTTCATTTATAATTTTTCAGAAACTTTTGCCTAACTAACCTATTAATAGAGAAAAAAAAATTAAAGTATTGTGGGATGATATTTCTTCGGTTAAATATTTAGTCAATAATTTTGGAGTATCCACTTTGCATAATCAATATGTTGATAAGTTCTGATCTGCATTATAAAATCATCATAATTTAAAAGCGCAATCTGAGATTTGGAAGCTCACCCCTCGAAAAATAATGAAGGAGTAAAATTACTACCTGGTAATTTTTATTGATTCTACCTGGTATCTTCGGTTGAAAGGAGCTTACTGTGTGTAACGAAAATTACCAATAATTTTAGATTAAATCGATTAAAAATAAAAAGAATGAGATAATTTTCTGCAATCTGCTTAAAAATCAGTTAGTATGTTTACCAACAGAAAGCATTGCTGACTGGAAAAATTATTAAAAAAAATATGAAACTAAGAATAAATATCAGTTCGACACTGATATCTCATAAATGAAGCTAGCCGCTTAGCAAATTTAAACACTAATTCGATTTTCTTTTATTGCTTTATTTACTCGTTATACCAAAAATGAATTGTATTTACATTTGCCATAGGGATATGCGATTCATAGAACTTATTTCTTAAGACCTGTAACATTTTTTAAGGAAAAATGTGTACATTTTTTTATTTAAGTTCCTTTTTTAATAATTTTTACTGTATAAAGTATTTTATAAATTACGAATATAAAAAATAAAATTCTAATTCTGTACTGATTTAAAATCAAAGTGTACTGAATTTTAAAGTTCACATAAGTAACTGAACACTAAAAATGAAATAATCTAGGAAAAATAAAATAGATAAATATAAAATTCTACACATAAAGCACGTATTTAAATTAATTTATAAATTCAAAACTTGGAAATAATCTATGTATATAATGTATTACTAGATGCATACGCTTTGGAAAATAAGTGCAGTCTGATATAACTTCTTTCTTGCTTTAAAGTTTAATCAAGAATAAATAAAAATTATATACTGAAACTGTTATGACTTGCGAAACACGAAAATAATTATGTGTGAAGAAATAAAATATACCCTCTAATAAATAAACTGTAAAGTAATATACTCCATAATATGTAGAAAGAAACAAAATATGCATCTAATATATCATGATAAAATTATCTAAAGAATTACTTTTTGAAAAATAGAAGTTTTTATATCCCGCGTTGGAATGTTGCCCAACAAAAATAAAGCTATTCATCGCCTTCATTTTTAATGATAGTCTGCAAAATATATACGTTTTGAATAACAGAGGAAAAATTTTTTTTTTGCTATGCATCATTGTATTACTATTTTAATGTAAATTTTGAGTTCGGAATTTTATTTCATAATTTAAATGTATTTCACTGGCACATTCATACAGTTAGAAATTCAACACAAATAATATTTAATTCCATTTCATTTTAACATATTTTTAGATGGTATGGGCTACAGTGATTATTTTTTGAGAAATTTGGGTCTCTTAAAGAATTATTATTTTGTGAATTCTTTTGTGAAATATTTTTATGTGAAAAAGGACCCTCTAAAAAGCATCGTATCTTAAAATTGGACCCATCACAAAGTATTTTATCTTAAAAATGTCTGAATCGTTCCTGATATATTTTTCATTTCAAAAATAGACCCCTAATAAAATTCTTTCTTTGGAAAACTGATTCTATGATGTCATTAATTCATAATTTTATAACGACAACTTCTTAAAGGACAACTTAATTTTTGTGTTAAAAAGAATAAGACTTTTTTTCACACATTTTCGGAAACAGGTCTCTGGCAGAAAGAATCCAATTCTTTGCTAATTTTAAATTACGGAAATTATGAGTAGAATATTCTTAGAAAATGACCTCTTTTAAAGCGATTGCATAGACCATTGGACTTAGAGGTTTTTCTAAAAATCACGAAAATAAAATCGTATTTTCACCAACTTTTGAACATGTTTTTTATAATTTCATAAATAGCTTTATCCCCAACCTTCTTATTACCACAGGCCAGTTGAGGTTTGATAATTTTACCATAGTCCGTTGAGGAAAAAGGACGTTGATCGATTTAGATTGTTTCGATTTGATAATGGTTTTAATTTAATTGCATTTAAACAGGCTTTCGAAATAAAATACAGTTGCATCGAAAAACGAATTTATAGGGATTTAACATTTTAACTCACTAGAATGCTAAATCAATAATAACCCTGAGCACGTTTCTTTGCAACGTGACTGTTCCATTCGGGGGTAAAAGAGACAATCATGCCTGAAGTATGTTGCTTATGCCTAGTTTATTTCATTGTTTTGTTTTGGTTGCTGTCTCTGATTGGTTGTCGGAAATGGTGATACAGATTTAAGTTCTGTGGTATCAATCTCAAAGTTATACTCTCGTTCATGGAAAGCTGCAAAACCCCGTGAGAAATATTTCTTCTTCTTCGTCGTCAGAACTACAGCCTAGTGCAGGCCAAGGTATTCTCAATTAGCTGCCTCCAGACTTTGAGCTAGATTTTTCCGCCTGTTTATTCCCAACAATTTTAAGTCCTTCTCAGCACTGTCCAACCGTCTTGTAACTGGTCTTCCTCTTCTTCCAGTTTCTTCAATTTTCGAAAAAGTAAGTTTTTTAACTTTGTCCAAATCTTCACGCCGAAAAAACGTGCCCAAGCCAACTGATCCTGTAGGCCTTAATAACCCTCAAAATATTAGATAATCTATATTTATTGTATATCTCATGATTATATAAATTTCTCCAAATATTATTTTCCTTAACTACTCCAACGATTGACCAAAGGAACTTCCTTTCAAAAATGAGTAGTCTATTTTTCTCCGTTTTATTAATTGCTTAGGTCTCTCTACCAAATAGAATAATAGGTCTGATTAAGATTTTGTATAGATTTACTTTTGTACCAATGGATAGGAATTTCGATTTTAATTGGTTCCTCAGGTCAAAGTAGCACTTATTAGTGAACGTGAGAAATACACCACAGTAAATAAAATTAAAACTAATTTAATATTCCTTTGGCGGCCCGATATCATTTGATTCCAGGCCGGAAGTTGGGAACCACTGATATAAACAATCTGCAAAAAACAAAACGCATATTCTGCGTATGAAAATACAAACTACGTAATCTGAAACAAGTTTCAAATGAATTTATCTGTGTAAAAATTCCAAAAAATGCGCAAAGTGTTCTCTTTTATTGTTATAGGTATGCACTTAACGTAGCATTGTTTGGACGAAAAATTGCTTCTTAAAACTTTTGAGTTCATATTTTTTGAAATATACGGGAATTTTTTTAAGAATTGAAGCTCATTATTTGATCTTAATTAAGTTTCAAATGAGTTCCTCATTCCAAAAAATTATAAAAAATTCTTAAATTGTTTTCCTTTTCGGCAATTATAAACTCATGTTTGTGAAAATTGCAACACCATGAAGGACTTACGTGAGTAAACTGAAATTTTCAGGAAATGCAAAGTAGAGCATAATATGCAAATGATTAGAATTTCAGATCCGTAGCGCATGCGTATGCTGAACAGCGCCCTCTGAACGGCGGATGGATCCGAATAAATAGACGGCTCTAGCGAGGCGTTTATGGTTATCGGTGGTTATCTGCTAGTGGTAAACGTTAGCTCAGACGTTACTTATGCCTCTTCGACGAAAGAGAGCGAGATTTCAACAACTTACGGAGTTTGAAAGAGGGAGAATCATCGACCTTCGTGAAGCTGGATTGTCTCATCGTACAGTAGCCGCTCGTGTGCAGCGTAACAGAAGCACAGTGATGCGTGTTTGGAAGCAGTTGACGGACGAGTGTCAGACAACTCGGAAATCCGGGAGTGGACCCCGAAATGTCACGTCAGCTCGCAATGATAGACACCTGGTCCGCATGGAGCTGACAGACCGTACGGCTCCTTCTAGACAACTGGCAGCACAGTGGTCAATAGCTACAGGTGTTTCATTGTGTGCTTCATCAATTCGTAGACATCAACTGCAGCGTGGACTGCGCGCAAGGACTCCTTTTATACAGGATCACCATCACGCTAAACCATAGCCGCCCGCGGCTACAATGGGCCAATCAGCATAGGAACTGGCGTGCTGATTGGCAGCGTGTCGTGTTTTCCGACGAATCCCGCTTTAATTTGTGGTATCGTGATCGCTTTAACTTGTGGATTCCTTCATGGTGTTGCAATTTTCACAAACAGGAGTTTACATATTCTCTTAACACATCATTGTTTGGAGTTAACAAATCATTCTCAAAACTTTTGCTTGCTTATTTCTTGTACACATATGTTTATGTTTGGAAAAATTGATGCTCACTTTGCAATCAGAAAAAAATTTCAAATTATTTTCTCATTACAAAATGTTATAAAAAAATTGCAATCATTATGTTGTTCTTTACGTAGCCTGGTTCAGATTAAACATATGCTTCTTAAAAATTTCGGTTATTTATTTTTTCATATCTATGTGTATTCTTAAAAAAAATTGTAGATTACTTTGTAATATAAAACAAGTTTCATTTGTTCTTATTACAAACAAGAAGCATTTGATTAGTCTAAATCATGCAACATTAAGAGCTTATATATGGTTAGCACAGTGGGGGACACTTTGCAAATTTTTTATAATTATTCACAATGAGGAATTCATTTGAAAATTGTTGTATATTTAAAGAAATATTTTTCAAATATACTTTTAGTTGTAAAGAAATAGATATCCAACATTTTTAAAAAGCATTTGCTTAGTCCAATTCATGGTAAGTAAAGAGTCATGCTACGTTACCCTTCCTGAGAGCTTAGCAGTGGGGCTGAACTCTCATCCCTACTGCGAAAATGGAGTTAAGCGCTCTTGCCATAGCACTATAGTAATGAGGTTATCAACTTCAGAAAAGGAGTCTAACGCTCAGTTTTCCCCCATTAAGCTTCATGTGTATGTGCAAAAAATTCCCTTTAAATCATTGTGTCTTTAAGGGGTAGAAAGTAAAATTGAAATTACTGTTAACGTAAGACAAACGCTATTCAAAAGCTCACAATTAACTTGTAATTCTTTTAATACAGCTTTTACTCTCTCTTTAATTAGCTTGTACATTTGCAATACAGCTCTTATTATCTCTCTCTAATATTTTACTTTTCTAATACAACTCTTTACTCGTCAACTTACTTGTAGTAGTACTCTTATTCTCTCTCTTTTGCTTGTTGTAACATAAATCTTTTTCGTTAACTTGTACTTTTGTAATATTATTCTTACGTTTTTCACTGTAGTGCTATAAGGGAAATACTTCTATAGTAATACATATTTTTTCAAATTTCTCTAAAAAAAGCTGAATGATTTTTTATGACTACAGAAGTTTTTAGATCATGCGATTCTTCATACATGTCAATGAATTTTAAAGCTTTTGGAGGTTTGGGGAGACAATGAACACCCTATGCCAAAAACTATGGCAATAGATTCGTAATTTTAGCAGTTATTTTGGTTGTTATATGCAGTAATTGCACAAAATTTTGTAAGTCTAGCTAAAACATTTATGGAAATATTGATATTTTTATATATAAAAATAAATATTTTTTTTTCGTTTTTAAACGTTACTTTACTTTAAAATATTTAAAAAAATTTAAACGATTTTTTAAGAGCAATTTAAAATGAATTTAAAAAATTTTGCTTCAACATTTGAGAAAAATCCGTTAAAAATTTCGTAATATATGAGTAATTAAGGTAGATATTTTATTCTACCCATGGTCGAAATTTTTTTTTAAAAAAATCATAATTTTGCAGGGAATCGTATTTGACAATAAATGAAAAAAGTCCAATCTGAATATCTTTAAAATTTAAAAAGCATCAAGAAATTTTCAAAGTAGTTTTCGTGCTTTTTAAAAGAAAACTCAAAATCATGAAGGGTTTTCGACAAATATCATTTTGTATCATAGGACAGAATTTAATAAGAAATGATAATACCTTACAGCAAACGTTCATACACCGAAATGTGATTTGACATGAGAAATGTTTTAGTATGAAAGTGTTTCCCTTATTTTGTCCACCTCCTTGCACCTCTTTTACTTCTTTAATATTCTTTCTCTGTTTCGTTTACTAGCACTTATGATACCACCTACTCTCTCTCCCCTTCTCTCATTAATTTGTACTCGTGTAATACAAATTTTATTCTATTTTTCGTTAAACTTGTACTTTTGTAATAGAACTCTTTAAACTCTTGTCGACTCATCCTCCTGTTTTGTCAACTAACACAAATCTTTGTGCTCTAATGTTACAAAGTATTATAATTTTCAATTGAAAAGGGTATGAGCGACTTAAAATTATTATGCTTTAGAGATAATTCTATCTTTCTGTGCTTTTAAATGAACTACAGCTCTCATATTTTCTACTTCACCTTTAAAATTCTCATTTACAAGTATTTTTGAATCACAATTCTCACTCGTTAACCTGTATTTTAATATAATTTTTGTACTTAACTAATAATAAACTTTTTTACTCTAGGAATACCAATCTTACTCTCGTAATACAACTCTTTTTCTCAATTTCTCTCTCTCGTTAAAATGAACTTGTAATGCAACTCTTTGTGCTGTAATGTAGCAAAGTGTTATAATTATCAATTAGAAAGTGTATGAATAACTTAAAATGTCGATGTTTTAGAGATAATTCCGTTTATTCTGTGCTTTTAAATAAACTACAACTCTCATTTTCTGCTTGATTAAATTTCAGGGGAATTAATTAGCGTGTGCAAAAAAACTGCCACACACGAGGTTAATAACTTTTCGATTCGTCGAGCTTTGAAATCTATTTAAGGTGTGCGTTTTTTTCTGTTAATTATTCTTCATTTGTTATGTCATTAAAAATAAGGAGAGTAGTTCTTATTCAAGTTCTTCATTTATTCTTACAACTTCATCGACCCATTCACCAAATTAATTTCTTTTTAAATACTCATTGCTCTACCCTCTTAGCACCGAAATTTTACGCGTTTTTCTTTTCTTCCATCATCATTATTCTGGAATAAAATGGTTGGAGTTCAAAGTTGTAGTTCAACAAAGTGATAATTACTCACTTTACTTTAGGTGTTCGCTTAATGAGTTTTCTTAATTGTTTTATAAGTAATGTTTGAAACTACAATCGCAATTTAAGAGGTAAAAAATATACGCTTTAAGTTGTACTATTTTAATACAAATCGTACTTTTGATTTTCAATCCTATTTTGTGTAATTCTGTAATACAACAATCGTAAGTTTTAATCCATTTGTAATAAAAATACATTTGCTTAAAAGTAAAATTTAAAAACACAAATAGAGAAATATTATGAAAATACATTCAGTGTCACATTGTACAACTTCATCAGTTGGCCAATTGTCATTTAAAAGACATGGACAGTATAAATATAGCTCGCATTTAAATCTTGTACTGATAAATATAAAAGGGTGAGATTTATAACTATATGCAAGCAACTTTTTTTTTATTTGGGAATACCTGGCATAAATGATAAGCAGATAAAAAAAAGTAGATAAATGATAACTGGATAAAAAAATATAGGTATCCAATATTTTGATTGCTCCTCTGAAATTGCTATGGATACAATATTTTCTTTTTGTTTCTTATCGCTCTATGGAATATAAAATAAAGGTATTTTGTATAAGTACTTTGTACCTCATTTTTATATAAAAAGAAATAAGAACTTAAGATTTTTATTTATTTTTAAAATGATTAAAGTTTATTTTACTTCCTAAATATTTATTATTATCCTTTTAACGTAGAGGGACGACGAAAATATATTTGCTCACAATTGAAAATAGACTAGGATCGGCTGATAGTAATACAGACTCGGATTAAGATAATACAACAATAATAAATTATAAGCCTTGAGTAATAAAAATGTATTTGTTTCGAATCACAAATAGCATTGAAAATCACAAATTGCAAAATTTTATTAAAACCTATTCAGTGTCATGTTGTACTACAACTTCATTAGTAGGACGACGCATTGTCAATGGTCATTTAAAAGAGTTGGATGTATAAAATGTAGCTCGCTTTTAAATCCTGTACTAGTTTTCATTCTAAAATCTACTTCTTATTTGTTTTGGTTTGATGCTTATGTTAATATTATGTGGAAATATCTGGATATTTACAGTCAGGCAAGCGTTTTTTCAAAACATTTCATCCAATTGTTACATTAAATTACTTTCGGAAATTATTGTTTATAGGATAGTATTATTTTGAGATTAAATCAATCAAAACTGTAACTTTATATAGCTGGATTTTGTTGCAGAAAAATATCCTACCCACCTTGAATTGACAGTCGATAAAGTTGCTTGACGTAACTATATCGACAAGAAGTACTTTTTACTTTCGTCAATAAAGTATAAAAAATAATATAATAAAGCATGTAACCTTTATTCTAACTAAAGTGACTGGATGTTCTCCGATCTTCCGTTCTACACAGTGCGCAAAATGAAAAGCGGACCTCCCTGAATAGCTTTTGATCTAATGATCGGATCTTCACGTTCTGGGTCTCAATCATAATGGTTCGATGACTTCAAATATGATAGTTAATCAGTGCTGACGATATTTTAAGTTGCGAAATCAGACACAGATATGCACACTATTACAGTTCCTGTGAAATCAAATTTTTAAAAAGTCGTATTTTTAAAATTTGATTTCTCAGGAATTATTCAACCGATTTTACTCAAGTTTTCAATTTTTTCATGCAAAAATATATTCCTTAAAATGATGTAAAAAATTGCATACCTTACAATTCAAAATTTTTTCAATTGTTATTAAATAAAATAATAAATGGTTACTGAAAGTTGTTTTTTTTACATAGAATAAACTTTGGATAAACGAATTTAACAATTAAGTGCAAAATTTCTTCCCGAGAAATGGCGAAATACTACGCAAAAAGTAAAATTAACGTTAACATACTTTGGGCCGCTCTCCTGACTAAACTATTGGGACAATTTTTTCCCGATTGCAGCTACTCCTGTATTTTGGAATAAAGAAATTCGACTCCATCGAGAAAAAATTCTGTTTATTCAGAGAAAGGGCGTTTATGTGCCTGATTTCGTAACTTGAAAAAGTGTTTGCACTAAATAATTAGCATATTTGAGGCTACTCCCTCTAACCATTACGATGGAGTCCCAGAACGTGAAGATCCGATCATTAAATTAAGAGTTGTTAAGGGTGTTCCAATTCACTATTTTGCTCACTGTATATTGCTTTTTTTAAACCTCCAGTTTTCATGAGGTGTACAGTCATAAAGCAAATATACTATCAAATTACAAAAAGTAATAATATCAATTCATTTTATTTAAGCTATAGAACTAAAACTCGTACATTACGTTTTATTCCTTGAGTTGGTTTGCTTCACTAAGATTTATGACGAAGGGAAACTGGCGAGAATCCCTATCATTAATGAAACTTAATATTATTGATTGTGAATACCTGAAAATTATCTTAATACCTTAAATTATGTGTCTACATGGAAAGCGTGCATTAAAATAGAAGTAGTCATTAATTTTAGTGTTGTAGACTAGCTTTTTTGTCACATTAAAACCTGTAACTAAATAGATTCTAAGTAATAAAACGGATATAGTTACTTTACCCGATGAAAGAGTCGTTTCTTTATTGACGATACTCCCCGAGTAATTTCATTTTTTTTTTTTAGGAACATTTATCCTAACCCAGAAAATAATTAATAAACAGTATTTTCATTCAATTCAAATTTTAGAATTTTTTTTTAATTTTTCTTGAGCAGTCGGATCTTCTTATTTTACTTATATAATAACTACTACCTGAATACCCGTTGTTCTCTCTGTGTGAATAAAAAAAATCAATCAATCAGTACTGAAAATACACTACAAATTTTGGCAAGGTACATGCTGAGAAAAGGTACATCCAAAAAGGTCAGTTTAAACATTATTGGTATATGCCCTATCGGATCCCCTTGAAATATTTACAAGTAGTGGTGGAAAAAAGTTGTTTTAATTCTAATTCCCTAAATTATTAAAACACATTTTTTGCTGCCGCTGTAAAATCTGTTGGAGAATTCTTACTCAAATTCTTTCTGTATTTAAAACACAACCACAAATGAACAGTACTCAAAACTCCGTAAGTAGTAGTAGCTCCCCAAACCTCTTTTTGCCGCGGATCGGTCAACGCTTCATAATTTTACCACTGCCCACTGAGGGGGGTGACTGACATTGATTATTTATATTTGATTTAATAAATTTAATTTTATAGTATTTAAGCATGCCTTCAAAATAAAATATCGTTAAGGTATTTGAGCGGCTATAGGTGACGTCTCTCAGTTAACCTCTCATCCATAGAAAGTGGTACAAACGCGCAAGAAATACACCATAGTAAATAAAATGAAAATGATTTAATCTTCTCTGGTCGGTCCGGTACCATTTGATCCACTGATCTGTGCCGATCCGGCGTTTGGGGTTCACTGGCTTAATGAAGCGTTTTTAGTTATATTGGTTTGGTTACGTAATGCCAGTGTGGATTCATACAACCATCTGTTTTTCGTTTCTATCCAGACTTTTCTAACACATATTTTAAATAAACTTAAAAAAAGAAGAAGAAAAGCTTTAAATCGTAACTTTAATACTGCGTACAGAATATATTTTATGGTTACATTTATTTTATTCTTTAGAAACAGGAAGTGTTCGAAAAACCGTGAATAAATTTTTTCTTTCTGCTACTAGCCAGTCAATTTTTGACTAAATAAGTATATAAAATTAAATTTAAATAAGTAAAAAATGTCTTTTATGATGATTTGACGAATATTTAATAATTCTAGAGCATTTAATTCTTAAAATTCATGAATGATTCAACCAAGAAAAAAACTTATGTATGGATGTGAACAATAGTTCGATGTTTAATTATTTACTTTCATAACAAATTTTTAGATTCTGATTAAAAAGTTTTAAATTGGTAAGTATAAGACATTAAATTACTCGAGCTATATTTTCAAACGCTTATCAGTAGATGGCGCCAGCATCTCATATTAAAGTTGAAAAGGTTCGGAGAGAAAACGATTGCGTGAGAGGACATAACAGCACTAGTATTCGAAATTTATTTTTGGTAACTACTAATAATAAAAATAAAAATTTTGTAGTGGATGAAATATTTTATACTTTCTGTAAATCATTAAGCACTATTTGAATACCATATGCGTTTTTTTTTATGGATAATCATTATTATTAACGTTTGCAATTGCAGTTGGGACATTTCCATTTGTCATTTTAATTTAGTGTTGCAAACTAATATATTAAATTAGAACTGAATAAGCAACTCAACAATTCTTTTTTAACTATTAATAATGCATCGAACGTTCGGAAAACATGATTGTTAAATAAAATAAAAAAGTTTTTATTTGAATTGAAAGTTTTATAAAGGAAAAAAAAATAGTTAGGTAACTGCTGATTTGGAATATTTTTATAACATCGATCTTGCAATAACAGAACCCGAGTGTTCGAATACTACGTAAGCATCTTTTTGGTGTTTTTTAATCTCTTCCATCATATTCCCCAACATAAGAAAATAATAAAACACCAAATCTCCCCACAATAAAATAAATTCTCTCCGATTAATCCCCCCATGCGTAAAATTTGAACTTAAGCAATAATAATCTAATATAAAGAACTTTGATGGTATTATTAGTAATTTCACATTTCAATAATTTCACATTTCAATAATTCTGCAAAATTCTATTTAATCGAATTTCAGAATCTTAATTTTTAAGAAACATCTTTAATTCAATGTTTTAACATTAATATTGTGCATTTACTTCAATGCAAATGATGGACAAGGCTACTCTAACCATTTCCCTGTGTCTGTAATTATGGTATTACTAACATCAATTTCTTTAAAATTATTTATTCGGAAAAATTTTTGTTCAATTTCTTTTCTTCATTTATCCATTCCTTCGTTTTAATGTGTAATGTATATTTAATGTATAAATAATTTATTCCAAAAACTTGTACATTTCTTTTAAAAATTTATTTATTCATGAGAATTAATTTTAATTCTGTGTAGCTTTCTCCACTTCACACTTATTTACAAAAGGATAAATTTCAAAAATTACTTTTATTGTGTTGTGATATTATAACATAAGGAACTAGTTAGTTTTAAAAGAAAAAATGTCTTATATTAAAATACTTAATCATCTTTGTTAATATTTTAAATTTATCAAAAGTTTAACCGATGAGAGACTGACTGTTTTTTGATACATTACTTATAACATTACTTCTTAATATAATTATTTATTACAATACTTTTAAGCATTTTATAACAGTGTTTACAATTAAAAATGTTCAAAGTATAGGAAGTTTCTTTCAGGTCCACTTCGAATTAAATTTTGTATCTGAATTTATTTTTTCAACAGCATGAAGCGAATTGGACGGTACATTTAAGTAAAAAATTGACGAGTCGCTTTTTTTTCTGCGCATTTTTTCTTGTACTCTTTTTTCCCTGGAATTTTCTATCGGTACTTTTTTGGTATTTTTTTTTTCATGTTTGTAATCTTAAATATATAGTACAGATATTTTTTTAAGTTAGGAAATTCGTTTGAATAGTTATTGAGAAATTTACTTTAAAAGTTCGACTTTTTAAACTTGAAAAACTCGGGAACTATTCGATTTATTTTGTTCAAAATTCGTATTTTATCATTTAAAATTACGAAATTTAAAATGATATAAAAGTATTTATTCCTTACTATTCATTTTATTTTTTACTTTTTGCATAAAAATATAATAAATAATTTTAAAGAATTATTTTTGTGTATCTTTGAATAAATGAAATATATTATTGTGTGCAACAATTTCATATTCGGTTAAGAAAAATTCTGGAGGTAAAGTGAAATACTCAAAAAATAATATCAAATGAATAAGGAGTCGAAACTATCGACCGCTCTTCTACCTAAATTATCGGGACCATATTTTCCAGATTACGGCTGCTACTCATAATTTAAGGGTCGCAAAACCAAATCCATTGCAAGGAAGGTATGTTTACTCAACGAAAGTTCGCCTCATGTATGAATTTTTCACTTAAAATATCTTGTGCTCTAATTAATTGGCATATTTTAGTTCAAGCTCACGAAAATGTAAGATTCAATCTTAGTAAATAAAAATCCCACTTTAGATCAAAAGTTATTTAGGGTGTTAACAAGTTTTTGTGTTCATTGTTTTTGTCATTCATAATTGTTCACTAATAAGCAATCAAATAAAATGTTTCATCGTAACTTAATTATTTATCGACTAACTTAACTTCAGAGTTAGTCACCAAAATAATTAAATTACAATAAAACAGCTATTTCTACCACTATCTGAATGCAGTTTTGGACAATAAATATTAGAAAACATAAAATTAAAATTGAAATCAAAATCATTTACATACATAAATGTAGCACCTTTAGCGGCGTATGATCACTGTTGTATCTTTACTCCAGCGCCATCTACAGAAACGTTTCTGCAACACTCAGAGTAGCAATAAACAGGCTGTCATAGGGTTGTAGCGGTGCTCTCTCTCTTGTCGTATTCCAATGCTAGCATTTACCAGATTTAGAAAAATTACTAATTTTAGATCTTACCAGCGATAATATAGTTCACCCTAATTAGAAGGGAAGATTCATGGATAAATTACCCCCCTTTTGTTTCCCCGCATCAACAACAATCACACTTCTGACCATAAGTTACAATGAAACTTTCATTGTGATGTGCCCTACTTTACCTTTCAGTTATCACCAATACCTATATTTATGAAACTTCTTGTAAAGTAAGTCTTTCTGACAGAGCACTTAAAGTGCCGAAAACTACTGCCTTCTTTATTTAATTATTCAAATAGTTTATGATTCAAGGTTTTCAATTTTCTAAACTAAAAATAAATGTTAAAAAATTAAAAATCTAGAATTTTAAAAATAAATTGAACATCCGTGGTGTGAAGCTCTGGGTTAATGCCTCACTTGCCCTCATACTTATGATGGCACTGATGACCATTCGTTAAAATGAAGTTTGCCTTTTCGAAAACCAGCAACTAAAGAGAGAAATCAATGACTGTATAGTGATTTTCGCTTACAGTAACCAGAACAGCAACTCTGATTTTAACCAAAGAATTTACTCATTTAAAACCAAAAATAAATTAAATCGTGAGAAATATATGAAGATATTCTAAATGATGCAAATTTTTAAATGGTATGACCCTAGCCATAAATATTAACTTACTTGAAGTGTAGTTTAAATAAGCAGTAAATTTTCCAGCGTAAACTAAGAAGAAGAAAAAAATGAATAATAACCAGAACAGGGGGAGCTACAAATGAGTACATGTTAACAATTTGCAGATTTTTTCTCTAGAGATAATTGCTAAGAAGTAATAGTGACGTATTGAAGTAATTTATTTTTGCATCTGAAGAAACAATTAATTTTCCAGTTTTCTTCACCGCGGTGTCAATTAATCGGAATAATTTTTGTCTCATTTAACAATCTATGGCGAAGAAACTAAGTTGATCAGTAATTATGCTGTTTTAGATTTTTCTTAAAAATGAAATCGTTCAACAGTGAGCTATTATTTCTATGTAAAAAGAAAGTGTAGATATTTTTGCGCAGCTAGTAAAGATGCAAGCAAATTTTAACGCTCTAACAGTTCTGTCACAGTAAAATATTAATTAGGTTACATAATTCATAATTCCTTCAGTTTTTTTCAAAGTGAAAATCTTTTATAAAAACGATCTTACTTAAATCCTCTAGACATCTTGTGTACATATTTTAATAATTTCTCTCTTTTTTCTCAAAAAAGGAAACTTTCAGATAATTCGTAAAAGTTTTTTTTTATATTTACTCTTAAAAATTCAAACGTGCTTTTTATTTGACTTTGAACTAGTATAAAATATTTTTAATGTGTATATGTTCTTCAAAACGTTTTCCTCTTAATTTTCGAAAAAGAATGCTGCAAGTTGGGGAAAAAAACAGATTATATTAAGTTGGTTTTTTCAATGCTCTTTTATAAAACATATCTCAAATTCCACATTATTTTTAACTTCAACTGTTTATTTTGCTACAAGAATTTTACACTATAAAAAAAAAGGTTTCTCAAAATGGAACAAAGATGCGTCAAAATTGCTCCGAGACAAATATTGAGTAATTTTAAAACCCTGAGTATTCAAAATTGAAACAGCATATGCTCATTTCTGAGCAGAATGCAATGTAGGCTCAAATGTAATGTAGAAGGAGAAATGTGTGAGAAAGATGTTTGTTAGCTGCCGGCAGGATTTGAACCAAGGACCTCCGTGATCCTAGTAGATTATCAAAGTTGCACGCTCCAGTACAGAGAGAGTTAGGAAGCAGGGCTCGAAAAAACTCAGAAATTTTACCTGTTCCCGAGGACGGCTTGCCCAACAATGTACCCGTCCTCCTTTAAAACTAACCCGCAGCTTCTAAATAAATAAAAATATAATTTTCTCTTATTTATTACAAACTTTTGTATAAACTGCACAATGAACTAGTTGTTACTAGGATTACAAATACTAGGATTACATTATACAGTAATAAAAGAAATACTAGGTTACTAATAGTAACCTAGTATTTCTTTTATGAAATAATTTATTTCTTTTATGAAATAATTTAAATAACAAAGGTCAAGTTATCTGGAATGTCAATTTATTCGAGGGTACTGAGTTTTTAAAATGAATCAAATATGACGTTTGCCAGTTCTACAATGAAGCCAATGATTTACAGAGGTTACTGCACAGAAATCTGAAAGGGGTTTTCCATTTAGGTAGATGCTCATAATTGCAACATTACGAGAAAATGGCCGTCCGAGCGGACGTCGGATTCGAGAAATTCGTTGTTCGCGGGGAATTTTTGGCCGCTGAGGACGGGCGGTTTTTCGAGCCCTGCTTTATACGGTTGTAACCGCAGCGAAACATCATGACATGCAATCCTCGCTATAAAGTTTTTAAGATGCAGATAAATAAGTGAAGAGTGAATTTACAATTACTGATCTAATGACAAAGCTATTGTGACCATATTTTCCAAATTTCACTCCCATGTGAAATTGAATTTGTAAGTTAATAAGTCTTGACCACTGTACAAAGCTTCTGAACTCTCCCTGAAATTGGGAGTCAATTAAGGTGATAAGAGCTTCCTACTACAAAGGTTGAGTTACTTGATTCGGCTTTTGAGACAAATGCATTTTGATCAAAATTGAGTATATGCTGTTTCAATTTTGAATGTATGGGATTTTAAAATTCGACTATATTTGTTTCAGAGTTATTTTGATACAGTTTAGGTCAATTTTGCAAAACCCTTTTTACAGTGTAGTGACGCGTTTTATTTCTCATACTACATTAAAAACTCTGTCGTTATCGTTGTTTCCGAAAACTAGTTACTGAAACAATATGCAATTTTATACACTATTAGAGAAATGCTTGCGTAATGAATAATATTAATAGTCAATTTTTTTCAATTTTTTTCTTTTTTTAAATCAGCAGTGGGGACAAGTGAGGGAATGACATATTGGTATATTTTTATTACCTAAAATTAATAAAAAATAAAAATTGATAATTTTATTTTTATTCTTTTGTTAGCTTGCATTCTGAAGGACACTTTCCCTGAAAA
>NC_092204.1:89651595-89697414 GCF_043381705.1 Parasteatoda tepidariorum | reverse complement strand
TATATATATATATATATATATATATATATATTATTTTTTTTTTATCTCGAAAATTTACATTTAACAAAATATTTTATGGTAAAAACAGACTATATATTTACATAATGTGTTATCATAAAAACGTCAATTTCATAAAATCTTTAATGGCAAAAATGAACCAATCACAGAATATTTTATAGTGGAAATGACCCCTTCACAAAATCTCTTATGGGCAAAACGGATCCTTCACTAAATGTTTTATCGTGAAAATGGTCCCTTCACAATATTTTTCACTTTTAAAAATCTCTCACAAAATTCTTTTAAAAAACGGAATCAATAACGTTTTCAGTTCTTTTTTTTAATGTTCAAATTGTTGAAAAACTTTGTTTTTACAATTTTACGAAACTGCCCTTTTACAAACCTATACCTTCTGTTTGAGTTATGTGAATTATCATACCAATAACTATGCAATTCTCGGTTCCACTAACATTTGAATTACTTTAAGTTTTACAAAATTAAAAGAAAAAACTTCGAAGTAAAATTTATATTTTTTTCCATGATTTATTGTAGATTTATAAATCTAAAGACTGAATTAAAAATATCTTCTTAATATAGCGTGTATAAGAAAATATTAAAGATTAAAAAAGCCAATAAGAATAACTATGAATTCTTTCTCGATTTTAATTTGAGTAAAAAAGTATAAATTAAAAGAGAAATTTGAGCATTGATTAAAGCAGAGTAAAGAAAATATTAAAGATTAAAAGGACTAATAAGAATACTATGAATTCTTTCTCGATTTTAATTCTCTGAATAAAAACGGTATAAACGTCCTTAAAATAGACTTAAAATCTCTCTCACCAAAATTCAGAAATAAATTCATTGACTTGTTTATAAAAAAAAAGATTCAAAAATCTGATATCCATTAATAAAATGAGCATAGCTTTTTTTTAAATTATGTCTTATGAAAAAAATCGTTTAATTTACATAAGCATAATCAAACATGCGGAATTTTTTCAGAACGTTAGCTGCAATGTTTAAAAAAAGGGGGGGGGGATAGAAGCGAGAGAGAGAGAGAGAGAATTTAAGTCTTCAAAATGTTTATAGAGAAAAAAAAGCGTTTAAATTTTAAGCTTAATAATTTGATTTTTTAGAACGAAAACAAAATGTCGAAGAAAACACGCCATCTAATTATAGGCTGATAAGTAAATATAGAAATAGTCCGCAATTTGCAAAGATTTGCGTTTATATTTTAGTTGCTGTTAATAACTAGGGCAAATTTCAAAAAATATCATTTTTTCTCGTTACTTAAGTTTGGAAGGGAACCAAAATATACATGTAAATAAGATTATGAGAGGATCTTTTTTATCTAATGCTTAAAATAACTAGAGGAAAAGAAATATTTCAATATTTTTTTTCTTATGAGGGGAGATTTAATATTTTCTCTGAGAAAAAACACCATATTTTTATGTTGGAGGAAATTTACAAAAAATTACATATCATGCACAAAGAAAAAAATTCTGGTAAAATTACCGTAGTGTATGGTAAAGGCATTTCTGATAAAAAAAAATGAACATAAGCATACGGTATTGAAACCATTCATTTGGTAGTTTTTAATTTCAAACGGTTACCAGTTTACCGGAAATTCTGACTTCCAAAATTATTGTTCATATTATTACCCATTTAATAAAAATTATAAAACAGAAAACTAAATCTAAATGAATAAATGGTTTTTAAGCCATGATTTAAAGTATAATGATAAAATTATTGAATTTCACCTGCTTAATTGAATTTTATCACATATTATGAAATCATATTTCATTGTTAATTTTACCGTAATCTTTACGAAAGCACTTCGGTAAACATGGCCGAGACTTTTGGTGTTTCCAAAGAGACACCTTTACTAAATGTTATCACATATTATAAAACCATATTTTATTGTTAATTTTACCGTAATCATTTCTGAAACACTTCGGTAAAAATGGCGGAGCTTTTTAATGTTTCCAAAGAGACGCCTTTACCAAATTTTATCACATATTATAAAACCGTATTTTATTGTTAATTTTACAGTAATCATTATTAAAGCACTTCGGTAAAAATGGCTGAGGCTTTTGGTGTTTTTAAAGAGGCATCTTTACCAAATGTTATCACATATTATGAAACCATATTTGATTGTTAATTTTACCATAATCATTACTAAAGGGCTTCGGTAAAAATGGCCGAGTTTTTTACTATTTCCAAAGAGACAGAAACGCTGTAAATTTTCTGCACATTAATGTTCATTCATTTTTTTACTTCAATTTCGACAAGAACTCTGAAGATCTATTTTAATGTTATCTATAAAATTTTCACTTATAGAATTTTTTTAAAAACTAGATGAGTTTTAATTATCATCAAGATATTTCCGGTATTAATTTAAAAGACCGGAAGTACAGTATTTCAGGGGGAGGGGGGACTCAGTTTGAGCTTAATACTAAGTTCAAAACTTCATAAGTATGCTCTTAAAGTAATACTATTTGAAATATTTATTCTAAAATCAAAGTTTTTTTTTTCCAATTTTTATTTAGATTTCTTTAGTCGAAATGCTTAGGTTAAATTTATGAGATGAAATTGATTGCTTATGAAATCTATATAAAATATTTACAATTTGCAAGCAATAAATTTTATTGCTGATGACGAGAATTTCAAAAGTATTTATTTTCATGAACGCAATTTCTGTATTTATTGGTTTGTTTCTCTCCTGGAGTTTTTCCTCAAAAATACTCCGAACATAAAAATGATTTTTTGAAAGGTATACACAGTGTATTTAGAAGATATATTTATTGAAAAAGAATAAAAATATACTCTCTAAAAAGGTTTCTTGAGGGCGTTCAAAAAATCAATAATTCCAATAAACCTCTGTTTCTATCTTGAAACTTTGTCTAGTATTGTTCTTGTTTTTAACTTATATTATAAGTAGTATTTCCTCCCCAAGAATTTATACTTTAAATATGTTTCTTCAAGTAGTTTCTTAGTACATTTTTTTTTGAAAAATTATAGTCCCTATTATACACATTTAAGAAAAATTCTAAACAGCTTCATGTTCTACATGATTAAATTATGAAATTTTACGTAATTACCAAATTTTACCTAACAGCATGGTTATAAAACCGTATTGTTTTGTTAACTTTAACAACATTCATTACCAAAGCGCTGCGATAAAAATTACTGTACTCTTTGCTGTTCCCATAAAGGCAAAAATCCGGTAAATTTTACCATATTCTGGAAGTTTTCATAAATTTTTTATTCTCAGAGTAAGATGTGATTCCCTTGTTTATGATGATAATGAGGGAAGAAAGTTAAAAAACACTTACATAGAGCACTAAATCTCCTTCGTAGCATAAAAATTGCATTTGATAAATAATTTACATAAGCTATGAAACTTTACGATTGGCTTACTTTCGCTGACACGCTTAAAAAATATGCCTACATATTATTTGAAATCCCCATCACACTCATTTTGCTGTTAAAGCGCATTATACGAAACATTAAATGCGTTCCATGAGCCTTTATTGTTTAACACAATGTCTCCAATGCTTGTCACTAACTATGCCATTATGTCGTCATCGTTTTTTTCCTGTATATTTTTCATGGATTTATAACTCTTTTGAATCTTAAATATAGTAGAAGCTCGATATAAAGAGTACAGCATATTACCAGGAACATACTGCATTCGCGAGGACGACAAATTTCACAGTCACCGTAAAAATTCGAATATTCAAGATACAAAATTGCGCTTTTAACGAGCTTATCTAGTCTTCTGCATTCATGAAAAAAATATTTTTTTAGGGGAATATAATTTTCAGCTATTTTAGTGAACAATATTAAACGAAAAAGGTTTGAATGGAAGAAATTGTTATTTATTTTCCATACAAGGAGAAAAGAATTATGCTAAAATTTCTATACTGTATGGTAATGACATTCCTTGGGGAAAAAACCTTAATTCTGTTTAATGAAACCGAAATATACAGTTTTTAAACCATTCATTTGGTAATTTTTCCTTTCATATGACAACGGTTTAACGGAAATTCTGGTTTTCAAAATTATAATTCTTTTATAACCAAACATTTACTGAAAAATTCTAAACTGAATAAATGGTTTCTACTCCATGCTCTAAGGTATCATGATAAAACCACCAAATTTTATCACATGTTATAAAACCATATTTTATTGCTAATTTTGCAAAAATCATTACCAAATCGCATCGGTAAAAATTACTGAGCTTTCTGGTGTTCCCATTCAACCAGAACCACTGTGAATTTTATAATATTCTGGTAGTTTTGACCATACTTCTTTGCTCAGTATATAAATTCAGAAAAGCAAAAAATTTGACATCACTTCTTTCTTACAGTTTTCACATCTTATTTTTATATATCATTGTGTCGCCACCATCGGCTGTTACCCCTTTTCTAACAAAAAAAAAATTCTTCTGTTATTTTTTGAAATCTTGCTGCACACTTTTGTCAACCACGTGACCCCGTATTTCTGTTCTCAATAACTTTCTTGTAGAAATGAACCGGGTACCCGGCACATATCAGGTCAGAAAGGGAAATGCATGTATTTCCCGGACTCAGTAGATTACAGATTTTACTACCCGGTACCGGGTACCCAAATCAATTTTACCAGGTTTAGAGCCTGTTAACAATCATGTATATTCGACTCAAATATATTTAGAATTATAATAACACATAAAATTATTCATATACGTAGTTTTGGATATCTGGGTATTCCATTAGTTTCCTGATAATCAAGCTGAAATAATTGTTTAGGCAGGGCAGCTTCTACATTTGTGCAGAAATTTAATTCAGGGGAACTTTGGTAAAATGGACACTTCAGGGACTCTTCACTAAATAGAAGTGTGCGCTTGAAGGACATGAAAATTCCAGAATATAATGATTAAAACTGTTTAAACTAAATTTATAGGATAGTTAAATAAATTCAAAATTAGAAATGAGGAATTGCGAAGATATATTTTAAAGTTAGCAAGGACAGCAAATTGGCTAAATCTTTGTTCGACATTAATTGAATAAAATTTTTCATCGAGAATCGAAAAGCTTAAGAGATCGAAAAGCAAGATCCCATTGCACATAAGCTAGGTTAAAAGTTATCAGATAATAAAAAAATTTAAACACTGATAATTAATGCATTTATCACTTTTTAAAACTATCAGTTTGTTGAAATATTCTTAAACTATGCAACACTGCAACAAAGGGCTTTTCAAAATTAAGCAGAAATGTGTCGAAATAGTTAGCAAGTTAAAATCCATATTCACTGTTATCAATGACGTCAAAAAGTATTGTACCTTATCAGTGATCAGAAAAACTACATTATTTTTTGCAGTTTATTACAACTACCTTGTTACAAATGTAGAACCATAACTGTCACAACCACAACTGTTTTTTTTTTTTTTTTTTTTTTTTTTTTTTAACATGGTGTAAGTACTCCACGACTTTAAGAAGACGAACTTACTGCAGAACTTAATTTACACCTATGCTCAAAATAGTTTTGAATAAGAAATTGGCTTATATTTAATAAAAGGAATTAATTAAGAAATATTTATTCGTGTTTACATGTGCCAGTATGTTATTCCAAAACAATTTTTTCGTATTTGTTCATTTAACCTTCAACTTTTAATGTCTTTTTCGACAGCGAATATTTAATTTAAGAATGCAAAAATATCAAATAATACAATTTTTTAATTGTTTATTGCTCTTTTAACCCGCTAAGAAATTAAGTACATCGAAAATACTTTCCCTTCTTTTTAAATAACATCAATGTTTCACGAGTGTGCATTCGCATGTGAAAATGTGACAAAAGTGATTAATTATCTGTTTTTCGTAATGGCTAGTTTATATAATATATTAATTATACGTGATTTTAAATAGGTAATTTCTGTTGACCCTCAGCTACGGCCACAGAGTAATTTTCATTGCCTATATTGACGGATTCGAAAAAATAGTTGCGTTACATCCGTGTTTCTTTTCCGATCTAATGTTAAAAGTAGTTGCCAGGAATCACTATAAGCAGGGCCGGATTAACCTATAGGCATACTAGGCGCGTGTCTAGGGCCTACGAAAAACTTGGGAGAAAAAAAATTTGTTGACAAAAATAATTTAGCTTTAAAAACAGCAAGTGTATTTTGCTCAAAATTATGAAGATACAAATAAAAATATAATATCTTTCGGTAATAAATTATTTTGCAGAATCTTATGATCTAATATATTACTTTTATGAGATTTTTGGATTCAACGAAATCTTGTATTATGCTGTCGAAGGCCTACGAAATGCCTGGGGCCTACGAATGCCTAGGGCCTACGAAAGGTATAATCCGGCTCTGACTATAAGCTACTGATATTTTTTTAATTACACTACTCACAATGCTGCTTTTTTTATTGAAAAGTAACATACTACACTACAAACTACGGAAAGAAGTTGCGACTATAGTAGTTTCACTATTTGAAATGCACTAGTTCGGACCACTGCACTTCGCTTCATTTTCTTTTTGGCAAAATTCGCTGCAATTCGGATTGTTTAAATATTCATGTCATAGGTATTTCTGCCTTTCATTAAGTACTGAGCTACGTAATCCAATCTGCAATCTGTAGACGAAAATTGATATGTACTTTAAATCATAATGGTTCTTCAAAATAAAACGAAACGAAAGTATTTCTGCCTTTCATAAAATACAGAGCTACGTAATCCAATCTGTAATCTGTAGACGAAAGTTGATATGTATTGTAAATCATAGTGGTTCTTCAAAATAAAACGAAAACGAAACGAAAGTATTTCAGCCTTTCATAAAGTACAGAGCTACGTAATCCATTATGAAATCTGTAGACGAAAATTGATATGTAATGTAAATCATAATGGTTCTTCAAAATAAAACGAAACGAAAGTATTTCTGCCTTTCATAAAGTACAGAGCTATGTAATCAAATCTGTAATCTGTAGACGAAAATTGATATGTATTGTAAATCATAATGGTTCTTCAAAATAAAACGAGAAGAGGTAATTGTGTCTTCTTAATTTTTAAGTTTTTTTTAAAGCTATTTCAATATTAAATATATGTGCTTGCTTATAGCTAGAAGCTCGCTATAACAACAATTTCAGTTATTGTTGTGAATTAGCGTAATAACGAACTTTCTCTCAGTATTTCATCCTGCTATAGCTTACAGCTTTAAATCATTTTATGGAGTTTATTCAGGATTTTACGCATAGTATAATCTTACCAAATTTGGTAAAGCGTTTTCTTGGAAGATAATACCCACTTTTCACTCTCTGGACTTATATTTACACAAATAAAGATCGTTTTGGAGTGATTCCCATCAGCTATGATAGTTCTCCCTTTACTTGCATAAATTAACTGGAAGTGCTCTCTCCCCCATTTTAAAATCCATTAACTTAATATTTAAACTTATTTAGCAAGAGTGGCCGAGTTTAAACTCATTAGCATAACAGTCTAAAACACTTTTTGTTTTATGATCAGCATTATTGATAATCCCTAAAGTTGTATGGAGATTTTGCATCTTGCTGATAATGCGGATTTTTATGACAATTCCGTTTCTTCCCTCAATTTATCAAACAGAAAGATAATTTGTTTTGGTTGCTTATCATTTAAGCTCGAAATATTTAGTGTTGAAAAATATTTCTAATTATTCGTTTTCTTCCTAGTAGATAATAGTTTTTTAAACCCTAAGCTAGTTATCTGATGAATGCTTAAAACGGTTTTGCGTTATTGGAAATAATATTTTTCATTATTATTGACATTTACGTTTCTCAATTTCAATTCGGTTTAATCGCTAAGTAAGAGAAATCTGTTGTTATAAAAAATAATGTCTTAAAATCATTATCAGTTCTCAATTCATTTTCATAAATGAATCCTGATTCTATAAATTTTATCTTTGTTAATAGAGACTAAATTAATGCACACAAAGAAAAGCGTATTTGTTTTTAAAAAAAAATAAATAAAAAAAAAAGCATTTTTCGGATTGAAAGTACAAAATGACTGTTTTATGCGAGATCTCAGATAGAAATCGTTTTTGTTACAGTACACATTTTTTAGTGATAAATCTTCTGGGTAGAAAAAAAATAGAAGAAAATTCTTTATTAAAAATTTCACGAAGTTAATGACAAATATATTTAGGATGCTAAAAGCTTTAAGACGTGTATTTTTTTCTTTTTAATTCTTTATATTTGAACGATCTAATAATAAATACAAAGCATATGAAACTTTCTAAGAAATAGTTTTATCAATTTATCTTTGTAAATAACTTTATTAATTATGGTTCTACCATAGAACATAAAGCAAACAAAATACAGTGAGGAGAAGCAATTATAATTTAAAAAAAAAAAAAAAAAAACTTTACGCTTGCGGTTGCATGGATGTATAATAAGATTTGTTCTGTCGGCGTTGTATATTTTTAAGAAAAAATTTCATAGTAAATTTATTTTTAATCGTATTAGTTTCTAAAAATTTAAAAAAATTGAATTTTTTTAAAAAAATTTAAAGCGAACCTTAGTGTTGCGAGATGGAATTAAGCGCTTCCATTAGATGTCTTAGGTTCGAATCTCACCAATAGCTGGTCAATGCGTATTCTGTTTCCAGTTCACACCAAACACAGTGCTGAAGAAAAAAAATTGTATTCAGTAGTAGACGAATCATGGGTTAGAATACCCTTTCCAAAGGGCTAGCCCTGAAACATTTTTAGTGGTTTTCCGATCTATGAAACGTCAAAGCAGTTTAGTTCCATCAAAAAGTTCTCCACGAAGGCAAATTTCTCCCAATACATGATCAAGGAGTTTTGTCTTTTGGAGTGGGTTCAAAATAACAAGGCTACAGAGTTGAACATTAGAAGTCGTAAACCTCAAAAATGAGTCGACTGTTCAATGTCGGTTCTAAAATAAAATACCTCAAGGGGTAGTGAATAGGAGATCGAAAGTTCTCTGGTTCAGGTCAAAATTACGATCTGTGGATGAATGAATGGGTGTACGAATGGGCTCGACTTGTAAAAACTGGCTGTGACGTGTGTATGACTGAAGTCTTATTCTTCTCCGTAGATGGCACCACTGGAAAACATGAAACTCCCTCTCTGTCCTTAATTCGCTTGGTTTCCCAAGCAAGCTTGGCAAAAGGCAATGGAAACAACATATCCTTTTACGTTGTTCTGACTCATTATTTGCATGATTTTTAGAGTTTATTATTTTATTAGGATCTGTTACCGTTGGATAGTGGTGGGATAACATATGTATAATTCGAAAAAATGAAAAAATGAAAAAGCATGATTGTTTACCGTGTATATAAGTACAGGGCTGCCAACTTTCTACTTTTTTTGGTAAAATTTCTTCTCGTAACCAACCAATTTTATGTTTTAATGCATTATTCTTTACTTTGTAAAATTGATTTCAAATTATTTCAGTCACCGCCACATGTAAATGATTCAAACGGCCACTTTATTCCAGTTATTTTGACTTGTTTTGAAAAAAATTATTTTTTGAACTCTTACCTAACATAAAAAAATATAGCTATTTTATTGCTACCATTAGCTAATACTTACACTTTAATTGGTTTGTTTACAAACCGCTAAAAATTTGCAAAAACAATTGACAATAAATATTTATTTATTATTTTGTTTATTTTTCTTCTTTCCTTTTTTTCTGAATTTTAGTTCAGTTTTTACTTGTTTTCCATGACGTTCTTTCTTTTAAATTTTTCACAATATTCCCTTTTTTTCATAAATAAAGGAATTCCATTTTATTAAAAACAATTCTTTGTCATTTCATAATAAAGACAAATAAAAAAATTATGTGTCAGTATTTTTTGTTTAAAAAAAATAACAAAGAAAACACATCAACAACTAAACGGCAATTTTTCAAAAAGGATTTGCCTATCGTATAATGAAATTTAGAACCACAATAAAGAATGTAGTTAACAGGAAACAGCATGTCGCCATGTTAGATTAAAAAGAAGAAAAAAAATTAAACCGCATGGTAAGCAAGGGAATCAGGTAGAGCTTTTGTCATTTATGAACTTATCGAACGGGGAAAAAATGGAATATTTTCAACTGCATATGATCATCTACATTACAGAGAAACTAATGTTCATATCATAAACATCATAATTTAAAATATAATTCAAAAAACAATATTAAAGTTTGTCCGTTAAATCAATTTTTTTTTCTTTTTTATTTTGAAATATGTTCTCAGGCAAGAACATGCAATCGCATTATTTTTCAGCAATTCCCCCTTATTACGGTGTTTTAGTTAAAAACAGGCATGCGCTGCACGCCGAAAAAAAACAGAGAGAAAAAACTGACATAAATTAACTCTGGATAAATAAGGGTAAATTGATCACAGTAAATGCCCTTGAACTTAGGGGAAAAGGGTTTGTTAACTTTTCCCAAGAACTTTATGGCAGCACAACCCCCCCCCCCTCCCCAATCATCATGTAAAGTAGGTGGATATATTTTTTCATTTCGCGCCAACATCGACTTCGGCATATGGTGCACGTGTCGTAACGTGTTGGTACTTTAGAAAAAAATGGCTGCATAAATTAAACTCGATCGATAAAATAATTCAAAAATAAAAATTATCTTTCCTGCTCAATAGTGTTTGATATCATCACTACGATTTTTTTTTTTCCTTATCTATGTGTATTTTAAGGAAAAGTTAATGCAAGCTTAAAAAAATATTTAAAAAAACGCTATCTTTTAACATGCATTATTAATTCGAATAAAATGTTAATTGAATACGTAAATAGTACGAAAACTCCATTCACCATACAACATTTATAAATTAACACCTTTTCTTTAAATAAACACTACATATGAATATACCGTATTCCTTATTAATTTTTGTAACTGCAGTAGACTAAATTTAATTACTAGAAGACTCTATATTGCAATTTCTTTTTCGTTTTAGGGTCTCTGTCGAATATTAATGTCTTAACTCGATGTATAACAACATTTAATAATTTTTAGAAATGTTTAGAATTTTTAATAGTTTTTTTATTGTTTATAATTCGATTATAACATATATATTGACGTTTCAGAAAAATATTCTGAGTATTTGGATTAAGTTATGCTACGGTGTTTATCTCACTCATAAGTAGCCAATAATAACACGTGAAAACGTTCTTGATATGATTATAAAATGACTAAAACATTAAAAAGCATGTTAAATGAAAGGAAATTCTGCAAAAATAATTGCTGTGTTGTAATTTCCTTCTTTGTCTATTCCTTTTTTTTATTTAAAATTAGATTGTATTAAGTACTTATAAGTTAAATGGAAAAATAAAAGTTAAATGATTTTCTTAGCTTGTCCGATTTTTTTATTATTTATTTTTTTACAAGTCTTAAAATATTCATCCATTACTTCGATTTAATCAATCAAATGATTTTATTTAAAATTCATTGGCGACAATGAACTCCATATATTTCCGTTTTAGAATAAATACCATTGAATTTGTTACGAACTGCAACCGTAACTCCTTATGCTGTCGAACTGCAACCGTAACTCCTTACGCAGAGACAGATATGTATATGTACTCAGGCAAGGAAGTCGAACTTTCTCATCATCACTGAACTTGTAGAAATTTCATTCATATTTCATTTTCATCGTCATGATTTGTTAATTAGAACAATAAAATGTTCTATTGTTATTCAAATTGGCTGTCGTCATTAGATATTTATCATTAGGTATATTGACGCCAACCCCGGACCTATATACAGAAAAGGTTGGTCGTACTGCTTATACATATAGAACATAGCAAGGTAAGTGATACCTTTCAATGATTCATTTTTGGAAGTTCGTAGTGGGACCTTCAATCACAAAAGTAACAGAATTAATATATGCACTCTTTTCATGTTTCATCGTCAGTCCCAGTCGGGACTGGTAGAAAATAATTTTCTTTGCGTAAAAAGGGTTTATTACCTTTACTGAAATTTGCGAAGCAGATGTTAGTCCGCAAAAATTAATCTTTCTACATTTTAAATAATTTAAATATATTTTTTTGTCGAACTTCGATTAGCTAAGGGAATAAACCTTTTTTACGCGATGAAAATTATTTGCTACCAGACCCGATGATGAACGTTAAAAGAGTGCATATATTTATTCAGTGGTGTTCTAAAAAGGAAATACTGTAAAAACTGGATACTCAAACATCACAAAATTTTATTCTTTTTTGACGAAACCGTTTCCTGGTATGAGCTCCGAACAGAAATTTCGTTAAAGTGACGAAATAACTTTCTTCATTTCATCGAGGAGAGAAATTTCGTCAAAATGAGAGAAATATTTCGTCATTCTATTTTTTTTTAAGAATAAAGAAAAACCGCCATAAGATATTGAACATTTCTAATAATCACTTTAACGTGCACCACTTAAAGCTCATAGGTCGATGAAAGTTGCCCCAACAACGCAAGAACAGATAGAACAAATATATAAGTTACACCTATGCCCGAATCGAGATTTGAACTCGAAATTTTCCTGGTACGAGGCCAACTCCTTGATCACCATGCTACCAGATGGGCAGAATTCGTCATTTTATTTTCGATCATCTAGTCTCCATTCTAATTTCGTCATTCTAGTTAATAATCTCCCACAATGCACGACGTTTCCAGCTGAGGAAACATTTTCGTCATATATTTGAGAGTTATCGCATCTCGTCACAAATCACGTGATTTCGTGAAGAATTGATTCTCTAAATTAACGAAATATAGCTCAAGGATTGCTGAATCGTCAAAAATAAGAGTTTTATTTCTGAAAATGAATGTAAATAGATTATGGTCACCAATGAATTTTAAACAAAAATTTTTTAATTGGTTAAATCGGAATATTGGATGAATATTCCAAGATTGAAAAAAAAAAATACAATTAAAGAAAGATCACTGAGAAAAAAATTAAAAATAATTATTAAACTTTTGTTTTCGATTTAAAATAATCTAATTAAAACTTGAAATGAAAATGGTAAATTGCTATCGAAAACTATATTATACCGTCACATAGCTAATTAATATCGCTTTACACGTTAAGATGCTTTAGCAAGCGTCTTAGCGTGAAAATTTAATCATAATTTTCGTTCACCTTGTTATATTACATAAGAAGCGCTTTTACATATGTTTTGCATCTTTTACTTTTCAGGAAATTTCAGGCATTTTTCCAGGAAATTTCCATTTATAATGTATAGGTTACCGTGAATGACCGAAATCAAGAGAATGTAGACATTGACCGGTAAATGTCAACAATCACATAGTCGCTTTGATGAATGTCCGAAATATTTGCCATATCCGGGTTGATATTAATTTATTCACTGATATTATTATATTTATTCGATATTTTAATATCTGCTGAGAATAGATTAGAAGAAACATCAGTTTTCGGAGAACTGGTTAAATGCATACCGGGCAGTGGCATTTGAAAGAAAAAAAAAACATCAGTGTAGGGTATACCGGGCAGATGCACTAACTAGTATATTGTGTATTCACAGTAACATATATATTGTGATGCCGTGCATAGATGATGCTACTCTTTTTTTTCCACAATACTTTTAACCCCTACCCCATTTGTCTTATATCACTCTTTATTATATAAACATATACTAACAGTACAGAAACAAAGCACTTGTTATAGATCATATTTAAAATAAAATTTTTAAACTTTAACTACGTTTTTTTAAAGAGTTTTAATGGCTTAGAAATAATATTGATTTTGGAGAAAAAGATGTTGGAATACGAAACAAATAATAGAAAAATATTTCATGCTCTGTTTTTAAATTTTTATTTATTTTTTATTTTACCCAAATGTGAGTTGTCAAAATTCTTGTTATCTCCCCCCTTCTTTCTTTCCACCCAAGCGTGACATCATTTACTGACAGTCCTTGTTTGAGTGTTACTTCTTTAAAGTACTATTTCTCAGAAAAATTCTATTTTGCACATAATATTTCTTTATAATCGATGTTCCTTTTTAAATTGTAATCCCATGCCAAATGTACCCATATAGCTTTCATTCATCACTGTTGCCACATAATTTCCCCCTATATTTCATTCAACGGCCATATCATTTTCATTTCAAAGTTCTTCAAATAACGTTCATTACTTTAGAAACCATATTACACGGTCGTTACTTAAGTGTTATAGCGTGTGGAAGTTAGTCGTATAATTTTCGTTCGACATACAGTCTTCATTACTTGCAACCGTATAACACTACCCTATATTTTACAGTGAAGTTACTCTATATTTATTCACCATAATACTTATAATGCAAAGTTATTCATGCAATTATTGCTTTAGAAACGATGTTTCTTATTTTAAGTGCTTTTCATATAGTTTGGAATATTATCAGACACCTGTGAAAGTGCTATAGCGTTGAACTAAAAAGAAATTATACGCAAAAGCCGCTGTAAAATAATACAATTAAGTGTATAATGAAGTATGCATATCTAAATGTGGTATTTTTCGTATAATCAAGGGGAATAAGTAGAGTAGTTTTGTTAGAAGACTCCCTCATTTGGCTGAAAGACAAAATTAAATCTTGGACTCACAACGTTTGTCATTTAATTTGCTTCTCTCAAGGAAGTGCATGATTTTAAGCGTGTTTATAAAACTTTTGAATGAGTACGAAACTAACCTTTTGAAGATTTCTGTGAGAGGAACTGACGTGTTAACAAAGCGAGTCTTAATGATTTAATAAGCATTCTTATCTCAACCTCCGAAGAAAAGGCGCTAATCAAGATGTCGGTAAAAATGCGAGAATTAAGTTCCTTTCTTTCTTCCCTTGATTAACGTCTGTGTGACATAAATTCAAAATTAAACTTCAGTTCCGAGCATAATTTATTCCTTTTCGTTATACAACTTTGCAACGCTTTCCTTTATACGCTGAAAGGAGAGAGAGAGAGAGAGAAAAGAAAGCGTCTTGACAAGCATCCGGAAGTCTCCCATAAATATGAAGCATTATCTTATTAGTTTAAAGTTCTTGCCGATGAAGGGAAAATAAGTTGTTTTGAGTCTGTGGTATATAAGATGAAATTGAGATACTACAAACTAACTAATGAGGAGTGGGTACGTCCGATGTCATTAATAGACTGTTATCATCGACTCGTGTGGGATGGTTCGGTTTGTTCTGATTTCAGCTATTAAGTAATCTTGTAATTGCATGAGATTAGGCTTGTTTGATGGATTGGCTATTATTTGATCTTTCGTCATTGTAGTTATATGGAAAATCTGGAATGATTTTAAAGGCAGTTACTGTTCTGCAACTTTTTTTTCGCTCTTAAAATTAAGTAATTGAAATAATTATGCTTATTTTGTAAAGTAAATTTCTTTTGCAAAAAATACATCTTTGTTCTAGATAAGTAAGCGTTTAGTTCAGATTTTGTGATCAACTGGGCTGAACATCTATGAACTACTTGTAATCGATGAACTCGATAACTCTGGTCTAATTCTAACACACCTGCACAACTTTATGAACATTATTATTTTTTTTAAAATTATCTTAAATTATTTAAAATTTAAATAATCAACTATTAACACTAAGTTAGATACTTCTAGTTAACCAAATAATTTTTTTTTTTTTTGTCGATCGTATAAGACATTTCTTTGAACTCATTTGAAAACGTCGAATTTAGTGGCTCTTGATTTAATTATACTACTTACACACTTTAATATTATTATTATTAGTTATTTTTCTTTAAAAAAAAAGAAAAAGTTTTAGTTGTTTTTCTTGGTTTCAATATATTTTGCTTATAGATTTGACATGCAGTAAAAGTCCGTTATAACGACAAAATTCATAATAGTTAATGAAAGATGTGAGCTTGTCAATTTAAAGAAGTACGCTGATTTTATATTAAAATAGCAATAAAAAGATTCTCGACCCTTCTTTCATTCTGATTTTAAGTACATATCTTGAGTAGACTACAGATTGTTCACTGAATTACTTATCTCAGCACTAAGACTCGTAAGATTTGAAGTAATTGCACATACACAATTAACGTGTGCAATCCAAAATTCTGTTGAAATGTGCACGCACCCGTGAAAAATATCAAACTTACCTGAATGAAAATACGATATTTTGCAAAAACTCGTACGTTAAATAAACTAACGTTGTGGAATATCATCTTAACTTCGACCACAAAATCAAGACAAATATTTACACTATGTGCGGATATTATGGAAATAAAACTTCTTCCAGCTAAATTGTATAGTTAAAGTAAATATATTCCATAATTTTAAATAACAAAAAAAAGCAATTTCTTCTCTAGTGCATTTAGATAATCATAATTATAAACTAAATCCATCAATTTTTTTTTCAATCAAGAAGTTGTTGTAAAATTACACGATTTATTTTAACATCTTGTTATAACGAATCCTCCATTTCCATCATTGGCGTTCTTATTGATCTTTCTGTAACATGTCCATGTTGTTAATTCGAGGGTGGGCTTAAACAGAGAACAACATTTAATTAACAGCGTGCTGGTACAGTTGTAAGACCACGCCAACAAGACGTTAAGATGCATAGGATCTAAAAAAGAACAAAAAATGGTGCAGTTGTTCCAAATCTTACTACTTGCGAAAGCATAGGGAATCGCATATTTGCGAAATCTCCCTATTATTATGGTAACTAAACGGGGTTTTAACTTAATTGTATAAATAAAATTTGTTGCCAAACCAAGGAACTTCACTTTAACCTAAAAATTTAAGAACAGCGTAGTAATTATAAAAACCATAGTAACAAAGTAGAAAACAAAGGAGGTAGTACACCCAAACTTGAAAAAAAAAGCAATGAGCTACCATCACTGATTTCATTTCGTGGTAATTAACGAAGATGAAACGCATTTCGCTCCTGCATAAATTTTTATGCTTCATTAAAACTGAAATATGACTAAATTATTAAATTACCAGCGTTAAATAATAACCATAATTAAAACAAAAATAAAAGACAGCTTGTTTGCTTATATGTACTGTTCACTTTTGACCTTTCATTTATGCCTGACTTAAAGCACATTTTGTTATAAACTTTAGGTTGCCTACGTGAGCAAAGTAATTTCACCGGTTTTGTGACAAAGGGCGCATTAGTGTTATTTATAATGTACATAATCACGTGTTTAATTTATAATCTAAGAGTCAAACGCTTAATCAAACAAAAATAATGCTGCAAACATTTTCCGAGCACAAAGCAAATTGTCTGAAATAACATAAATAAACTTTGAAAAAAAAAATTCGGCCTTTTATGATTGTAGTTCCTTTTTCCTAATCTTCTTCAATAAAAATTTTCCTCTTACTAAAATTTGAAATTCAGTCATTCAATTATCTATTCATCTTAAATTAATCTTTACAGAAACGTAACAATAGTTTTAATACATCAGTTTGTTCCAATAATAGAACAACAGCATTAGAAATAAATTGCAGTGCCCTAATTTTACTCCATGGCCCTATTTCAACTTATACAATATCGAGTGAAATACAGTTACAGTGTATTTCAAGGTTCAGATCTCCCGTGCGCCTTCATAATATTTATATCTCTCATTAGTTATTTAATTGCAGAATTTCTAGAAACAATACGACTTTTATTTAATGCTCGTCGTTAAAGATTGTTCACTCTGGCTGTGATTTGATGACAAATATACTCGAGTATAATCTCTTTTCTCGAGCAAAAGCGAGATTAGAAGAGTAGGGTCTTATCCTTTTACGTTTGAACTTTTCCACTGAATGAATTCATCCTCTCAAACGAGAAACGGAAAAGTATTAAGTTTGTTTGAACAAAGTTTGTAGTTCGAAGAATTAAATCAAAAGTTTTTTAAAACGTAGATTGAAATTGTATGATTATAAATATTGATATCCTGCATAATTTTCGGCTCTCCGAGGAGAACAAAGGTGTACCGGCAACTAAAAATTTAATATATTTCTCAATAAAATGCTACGTTACTTGAATTATTATTTTTGCATAAAAAAATTAATTAAGAGTTAAGAAAAAGTGCAGATACACTTCCCCTTTTAAATTAATATCTTTATGTGTGTCGTGATATAAGTATTGTTTTCTCATATTCATTTTCAACTTGCTGAAAATTTTGGTGGCACTCTTTGTTTAAAGCCTATCCACCACGACAAGGTGGTGCCCCATCGGATAGGATCGGTTTTTAATTGTCCTGCCAAAAGCCGCATAAAATGCAGTCAGTGATTCAATGTTTAATTGTCCTTCGGCCAAAAATCGTGTAAATGGCAAATAATAATTTGGTTTTTGATTGTCTTTTAGCCAAAAACCACAGAAAAAGCAACTGCAAATTGAAAGGTCTACCTTTCTCCTTCTCTTTTCTAATATGGAGAAAAGAAATATGGAATTGTTCATGGAAAACCCTTGTGCGGGGGAAACGTATGGAGTGCAGCTTTCCCCAACACTAAAGCCCCAGCTGGACGTCTTCTTCTTTTCGTGCCTGACTTGGTCTGCACGAAATCAGTAGCAGTTTTTGTTGAATTGCAACCGAGTTTAGAAAAGAGCTTGCAGATCTTTTTTAACCACATCATCATACATCAATTGATGTTTAAACGCTTTCTTTAAAATTTCTAAAAAGGAAGAAGTTTATCGCACCACTGACTACAATAAGGCAAGTTTTCAATCATATACTCTTTTAATAATTACAATTCAGTATTGTCAGAAAAAATAATTTCGCTTACATAACCAATCTAAACAATGAATAACCTTATTGTCAAAAATAAACTGTGATGTTTATTTGTTATTCATTAAAAAAGGCGTGTCATTGTGAGAAAGGTAGGGTTTACAGTGAAATGGGACATGAGTTTTGGAAAATTCAATGAGCTAAAAGTGTTAAGTGCACCAGACACGCCACGACAGTAAAAATTGTGAAAAAAAATATCGTTCCATCAAAATTCTCAATATCTGAGCTAATAAATGCAGCCTCATGCGTTGTTCTATGCATAATTATAGTACAAATTAAGGTATGAAAATGTAGCAAAAACTTAATTATTGTCATAAAATTAAGGCATACTGGAAGAGTCTTTTTGCGTAAGAGTCAATAAATTTAATACACTTTATGACTTACTTTTAGAAACTCCTTTGCTAAATTTTGGTTTATTTGAAAGTAGTACCTTGTTTGCTTTTTAAAATAAACCGAGTTTCAAGACAAAATAGTAATTATTTTAAGTTTGCTGTATTTTTGAATTAATATTGACATCAAAATCATATACATTTCTAAAGTAAATATACACAGTTAAACCCCGGTTATACGTAGTCCGCTTCTTGCATTATCTCTCTTTCTACGTTATTTATTGCTGGTCCGAGAAAACTGCCTATACCAATAATGTTAAATTATGCCAGGTTTTATTGTACCCATTTCGAAAATCCCGCTTTATACGTTTTTCTAACTGATCAAAATCATCTTTTCGCCTACAAAGCTCGCACAAATTTTTTTATTTAAGTTTTAATTTTTCTTTTTACTGTTTTTGCCTTTCCTGACATTCTTTTTCTCAACATTTTGTCTGTTAGAGGGGATTTCCCCCTTGATTTAAAATCAGAAGGGTGGTGGGATGGACAAAGCACGGGAAGGATGGTTAAAAGAGCTTTAATTGTAAAACTTACGAGTGGAAAGTTTTTCAGCAAACTTCAACTTTTGAATCTTGGAATTATCGAATCATTCAAAAAACGTTGTGCTAAACAACTGGTTGTGTAATCATTTCGTATTTCTTGATTCCGGTGACCTGCAAGATGCTTTCATTAAAGAAAAAATAAATGTTCTGGAAGATCTGAATATGATTTCTACCGTGTTGTACAGTGTCGTCTAAAGTGCATTGCAAATGAATTAAATAAAGCTTTTCGGGATTAATTACTTCGTTTTATTCTCTGGACTGATTCTCTAAACCTTTAAAATAAAATTACACGTTTGAAGATCTTCCATCTTCCAAATTCAATATCCAGTAAGTACATCGGCATGAAAAGATAGCACATTTTTCTAGTAGTTCATCTCGTACGTGTAAAATTTTGAAAAATATACTTACACTTTTTTACCCCGATTTCACGTAATTCCGTATTGTGCGTTTTTTAACACCAGTCCGACGGAAAACAAAATCGGGCTTCCACTATATATATATTTTTAATTTACAGAAGTCAAGCCTATGTCAATGCTGTTGCAAGCTGTTTTTGTAAAAAAAAAAAATCCATCACACGAATCACCTGAATTAACTCTCACATGAATCGACTCTTCTTTTTTTTAAAAACAATATGCTTTTTTTATAACTGTTGTGGTTTTGCAGTATTTATTCATGGCTGCAAAGTCAAGTCTTTAGCCATGAATAAATACTGCACTTCATGCTAATTCTGAAAATGGAGCAAAACGTCAATGTGAAAAAAGCCACAGTTTTGAGAAAATAAAAGCATTTGTGGTCTAGTTTTTTAATATTTAAAAAGTTACTTTAACGCTTCATATACAAAGCTCACAAAAATTTTCAACTATTGTGAACTACTCACGAATTTTAAAAATTTACATCAAGGTGGAATAATCTGACTATTTTGGATATACTTAAAAAAGTTTCTTGTCTTTTGAATTTAAGCTATTTGTCCGTTATACAGTCTGGACGCTTTCTTACGGCAAAGTTGTATATATATAGTTTAAGATCCTTTTTTTCGGTTCTAGTTTATGGTTATGGTTCTTTTATGCTTCTTGCCGAAGGAGCCTTGAAAAATACCATTAACGTTTAGTTGCAGACAACCTTTTGTGTAAGCTTATCTACGAAATTTTTGCTAGCAGAAGTGGATAAATTGCAATTTGACTTCCGAAGGCCAATCAAAAAATATTACAGACGCTTTCTAATATTATATATGAATAAATTTATTTTTATGTAATATTTCATGCATAGATACCTGTTTACATAATATTTTTTCTTTATTTTATGTCGATTTATTAATTATTTTAATGCATTACTGCCGTGCTTTAAATAAGTTTTACTCTAGACGCATGGTTTACTACTCAGGGTAAAACTCATAGTCTGTGAAATAAAACTAAAATGCGCTTGCTTTTATTTTTCCTTTATTTATTTCAAACAAATTAGTAAAATGTAAGAACACTTAACACTTAAGGTTTTTTTAAAAAAAAAAAATAGATATGTGATAAAATTTAACGTCTGCCATTGTTGAGGAGGTTGAAGCAAAATCTAGACTTCACAAATTTAGTAAACGTTAGTGGTCTATCAGACGAATGTTAAGTTACATTTTTCTTCTTCTTTTTCATCAGCACCACAGCTTATTGGAAGTCAAGGTTTTCAGTACTAACTTACTCCAAGCTGAGCACTTAAATTCAGCCGTTTCGTTGTCCTATACTTCTGAGAGTTTTCTAGGTGCTGTCCAACCATCATTTGTATGGTCGACCAATTATTTTTACCTTCATTTTTGAAACAGAATGTTAATATTATATCTTATCATACAATAAGTCATTCCATACCAAAATAAACCATAAGATTCAAAGTTTTACAGAAATTCTTTGTTTTTAAGTCATTATTAAAAATGTTTGTTATTTCTAACAATGTTTTTACATAATTTTTCTTTCGTTTTTATGTGTTTTCTTTAAACTTTTTAATAATTTCTTTTATTTTCTTAATACGAGGATTGTAAATTAAATAGTGGCAACTTAACCTTGAAACTCACAGAAGGGTGGGCATGCGCAAATAGGATATGGGAACGGTGAGGTGGCGCTGTTGTCGATGTGTAGAGCGCAAAAAACAGTCGTTCTGTTTAGAAAGGTAGTTGTTTTGTGGCGTTAAAGTGAAGAGTTTCGTTTCCATCGCTCTAAAGCATGTTTTCAAAAGGCTTAATGACCAAAAAGACGAGATGCTTGAACCCATCGTGCTACTGTCCAATACGGTAAAGCATTTGCCCCACAGGCTTCCACTAATCCTCGATACCATTCTATTGCATTTTTACCACGGGCAATCTCGATTTTAAGCGACGACAGCTGATCACCTTTTGAAAACATGCTTTAGAGCGATAGAAACGAAACTCTTCACTTTAACGCCACACAACAACTACCCTTCTAAGCAGATCGACTGTATTTTGCACTCTACACATCGACAACAGCGCAACCTCACCGTTCCCATATCCTATTTGCGCATGCTCTCCCTTTAGTGAGTTTCAAGGTTAAGTTGCCCCTATTTAATTTACAACCCTCGTATTATTCCCTTTTATTACTTTTTTTAAAAAGATATTTGCAATTTTTGTTATTTTAATTTTCGTTTTGCATTTTATCCAATAAGAGCTAAAATGTAAGGTAAATTAGTTCTAGTTAGTTAAGTTTATTTTTAATAATATACTATGGAAATAAAACTTATTATTTTCGTCAATAGTTGCTGGAAAACTTCGTTCCAAATCTAACCAATGATAAATCAACATAAGTCCAATGATAAATCGAAGTAAATTACGATACGGACGCAGCATTACGATGTCATTTTTTTAAAATGATAATATTTCATACACTACTTAAATTCTACGTAAAAGCAAAATTCATCTCAATTTATCAATTAAATGGAGTCTACAAAGAAAGTTACAGAATAACTTTTAATGAAAAGATAAAAAGAAGTTACTCTCTACTTAAGTGTAACAGTTCTGTGTATAAACGATATATAGCAGACATTAACAGACACCAACTTAGAAACAGAAACCAATATCACTGCTCATTTAGCAGATTTTCTCACCGACTGATATTTTCTTTGCTTTGGATGTTCCTTCAATGATTGCAGTTGCGGTTGCAGCTAAAGCTGAAGCGAAATAGTTAAAGAGCGCACTTTGATTGCTACGCTTCTCCCTAAATGGAGATGCCTTGCCATTCTGCCTCTGACAAATATGCACCATTAAGTGCTTTGCGACTTCTTTTTTTTTTTTTTTTTTCACTTTTGTTTGTTGTACCATCAGAAAACTTCTTAATCCTCCTTCTTGGTTATAGTCTCTCGAAAATTCAAGTATAATGCAACTTATCTTTTAAGCGCAATTTAGCTTGGTTTTAAGATGTAATAAGGTAAAAAAAAAAGTAATGTTTATTTGATGAAATTAATCTTGATGAGTAAGGAATTCATACAAGACGTTCCGTAATGCTCACTCTTTATATATATTATATAATTTTGTCAAAAATTAGGCCAACAAGTATGGGGGAGAGGGCTTTAGAGTGAATGAAAACATAAATAATATGAAATAAAGAAAAAAAATATCACCTTGAATAACTTTTGTTCACGTACAAGTGCTAATTTTAACGGTTTGAAGGATGGATTTAAAATATGGTATTACGAAATCATAAACATGCGTTAATTAATAAACGGTTAGGCTACAGATGACCTAGCTAATGTGAAGATTAACTAGGCTGATCCAAAGTGCCAAAATGTGAAGATTAACTAGGGTGATTAAAGTGCCAAAAACTTTCTTCATTTCTAACATTACCTAGGCTATCTGCAAACTATTCTATCTACACACATTACCCACTAGGCACTAGATAATCTACACATTACCCACTACGCACTTGTTAAAGACAAAATAGTGGTATCGCTGAAACTACAGCAAGTTTCTGAATGCTTAAATTAACATAATATTATTTATTTATTTTTTGCTAAAGAATCAAGTTACCATCATCAAACAATCAGCACGTTAATTGAAAGAATCCATCAGTAATCACTGTAAAAGCTATAATACAAGGAATAAAACAATATTGAATATTGCAATTAAAAGGAATACAAGTAATGAGATTTATTTATTTCTCAATGTCTAAACAATCAAGGGTATAAATACAATCAAACAATCAGTAAATTAGTTGATTTGATAGAATGAGGTCGACAAACTTTAGAAAAAATCGAATTGAGAAATGATGGAATAATGGAACAATTTACGGAAACCGAAATGCCCACATTACCTTAGTAAATGGCTGAAAACTCTTGATTCCTATCTTTAAATTGTATTTATATAGTAAATCTGCAGATTAGACTGGTAATGTGCATGTTAGCAGCTTTCTTTGAGTAACTGTAACTTTTTTAGATGGATTTTGTTTCTTTGCCATGAAAATATGGCGAGCAGTTACAATTAGGTCACAATGGTTTCTGTTTAGTTAAGAGAATGGTCAAAGTTTAAGCTAATTAAAGCTAATTTCACTTTTTTTTACGTATTTCGTTATATTTTGATTCTTAAGAGAATTGAAAAATTTTAGCACACAGCTCTTAGCACACAAATCTTATTTATCTACAGATGCATGAAAAAAAAATTTAATAATTTTTCTTATTCTTTATTGTTTAATTTTGTAATGGTTGAAAACATTTTTAATCGTAAATTATGCATTTTATTCGATTGTTTTTACTAATTAACTCATTTTAAACAATATGTAAATATGAAGGTTCGAAATTTGAACAAAGAATTGGGTGATTAGTTTACAAGTAATAAAATTTAAAAAATATCATGTTTTCATTCGTAAGATTTGTTCAACCAATTTCGTACAATTTTTTTATTTTAGTCATTATGATTTCATAGTTTGAAATAATGCAAAAATTTGCATAGCTTGCATGGCATTAAAAATATTTTCAATAATTGTTAGATAAACTAATAAATATTATTAAATAATAATTAAAACATATTTAATTTATTTAATTATCTTTGGATGCACGAGTTTTTGATGGAATTATCTTCGGATTTTAGTGTGCAAAACGTCAATTTGAGCTGCTTCTGAAATGTAGCGAAGTACACAAAAAAGTTAAATGAACTAAATTAACATTAGTGAGGACAATTTTTCAAATTGTTTGAAATTGAATGTTCGACAATGCGTGTATGTATAACTTTGAATAACGACATGCATTCTAGACTACCCACACAAACTTTGATTGAGACATAAAAACAAAACTGAAAACAATGAACTATGGACTTCTTGCTTTAAGTAAGGCATGGAATAAGCCAAGTCAGAGTAAAATAAAAGCGTACTGTCTGAAAAATCTCGCCTACCTTTTTCTTACAACTCAATCCCCGGCACTCGAAGGACTTTAAAGATGTCACAACATAATTTTTTTTTCTTCTTTTTCTTCTTTCAAAAATAGAGAATAAATAACCATTCTTTTTTTTTCCTTCCTCAGTCCGTGTTCAGTACCGGAGAAAAAAGGATTTTCTATTTTATTCTGATATCTGTGATCTGTCGTCTTGAAACTGAATTTGAAATAGTGAGTAAGTCTGGAGGTTCTTTTTTATTATTATTCTGATTTTGTTTCCTACCACGGCTGATAACAATTCAAAGAGAGAAGAAGATAGAGGTATTTTATGTGTATTTATCTTTGTTTTTCTTTTTCTCAACATGTTTAAAAATGCTAAACAACAGCTTACTTTCGGAAAAAGGTTTTTTTGGAAAACGAAAGGCAAACAAGGAAAAGGATTTGATTTCCTTATCAGTGAAACTAAGTTCGATCCCAAACGAAAAAAACATTGCTTTTGTCACTAATTTGAAAAAGAAAGGAAGAAACGAGAATGTTTTTGAATCCCTTTAAACGAGTGTGTATTTCCTAAGAATATTCTTACTACACATTCAGCTTTGAAGAATTTGATTTCATAACGAAAATCATCCCGCAGTGGACTACTCGTTAAGACACGGTTCCCAGCGGCTCATCGAAGTAGAGCATCACTGGCTGCAGTCAGTGTGCGGGTGGGTGCCCACTTGGAACAGTCTGCGAATAGTCCGAAGTTGGGCGGTATTGGTCCTCGTTAAACTGTTCTGCCGTAAAGTGCTCGACTTTGCGCACAAGTCGTCGGGCAACCAAAGCGAAGTTGCCAACCCCTTTGCAGAAGACCAAATTTGTGATGACATCGGATCACCCTCAGTGATTTTTCCTAGATTTATGTTACATTGTTATGCCATGTTACATTTTTATTCCGTAGGTGACGAATACTTCATGAGCAGTAATAAAATTATAATATCGAGCCAAAAGCTTTCAAAATTAGTTCAATACATTCTGACTTCCAACACCTTCCCTGGTAACCGAAAATCCCGGGTCTCAACCAATAATGAAAAAACGTTTTTTGTACTCTAGAAAGGCACATTTGACAGTAATATCTTCTTCCATCTAATTTATTATATCTTAAAGTCTACTTAGTCAATGTTGTTACTACTTAGTTGGTGTTTTTTGGACATAAATGCTCTCTAAAAGCTTGTAGGATTCATGAACTCAGGAATATGGGCTGTTATTCGTGCAAAAGAAGGTACAATAAATATTTGTCTTAAGGCAGGGATGGTCAAACTACGGCCCGCTGGCCAACTGGGGCCCGCCGGAAGGTTTCATCCGGCCCGTAGATAGAATTTTAACTCGCTGATCCTTGACGAATATAAACAATATACATTATGCATCCATTTTCTTGTCTACTTTGTTTAAAGTTTTTTGCTTTATTCTTTCCATTTTAACAAAGTTTTGATGACCTTTTCACTTTCTCTATTTTTGTTCTACAAAGCATAAATTGATGGAAATAGTTAGCACAGACTGTTTCAATTGGTAAAATGTTGAAAGCAGAATTTCTTCATAGAATAACCGTAGATTGGCTCCAACGAGGGTCTGTCTTTCTAGAGGAGCAGACATAGGGAATCTACTATTAATGAACTGCACTACGCACGTGACAGAATGCGCATTTTAAGCTCCAACGAGTGGATTTTTCTGCAAGCGCGAGTTCTAACATTTATTGGGTATGGAAAAATTGCACACATATGTCATTGTAAATAATGATGAAATTATTAAATTTATAAAATGGCTAGTGCTTCCTTGACTTATTTGTATAAATTTTTAACCCCAAAAAAGCTACTAAAAAACGCAAAGTTGATTTAGAGTGACATGCGTTCAATGATGGATGGACTTCGACAGATCTTCATTGTCATATGAACAACTTGAATGTTGAGATGCAAGGGAAAAATCAATTCATCGATGTTATCTGAACCCATTTCAAATCTTTTAAACTGAAGCTTAATCTGGTTGCTGGGCAACTAGCTAAGAACGACTTGTCTTATTTCTCGATGCTAAATTCAATACCCTCAGTAAATGAGGAAAAGCTTAGGAATTATGAAGATGGTTTGAAAAAACTCCATTTTGAATTTGAAAGCAGATTTCAAGATTTCAGTGCCATTCAAACAGAATTAGATGTTTTTACCATGCCTTTCAACGTTATTGTGAAAAAGTGAGGTCGGATTTGCAGCTTGAATTAATTGAGTTGCAATCTAACAATCGTCTGAAGCAGTTGTTTTTAAATAAGCCGAAGTTTGAGTTTTACAAATCATTACCAAAAGTTATTTTCCAAAATTTAATATCATGCCCAGAAAATCAGTGCTATGCTTACTTCATCTTATATATGTGAACAAGTGTTTTCAACTATGAACCTTAGAAAAAAATCATTTTAGAAGTAGACTAATACACCACGTTCTTTATAATAAGCACATCTCACTTCAAACCTCAATATAAGGAAATGAAATTGCAATTTCATGCATCTCATTAAATATCGAAATTGAAACTTGTATATCGATTTTTTTTAATTTTAGAAGTTTTTACTTGGCCTACCAAGCCTTTTTTTCTCGATTTTTGGCCCTTGACAAAAAAAAGTTTGCCCATCCCTGTCTTAAGGTATCTAATGGGTCAGTGTGTGAATCTTTGGTATTATCCTATATTAGAGCAATTTTTCTATATTTTTCAGATTTGATGGCATTTTTATTCTTTGTGATAACATTGCGATACTTTTGATTTTTTCAAATTTGACTGATTCCTAATAATATTCATTTGCCACCTATACATAAACATAAAAATAATGAGAATAATAAAAAAAATTTTAGAACTAATCATAAATTTCAATTTTTTTTCTTCTCATATTTGGAATTTTCAGGAATTTAATGATCTAAATCATTCATTTCTTTAAAATTAATTGATCCGGTCTTTTTGCAACGCGCCAGGCTGATTAGGAAAATCTCCAGTATTTTCGGGACATTATTTGGCTTATAGTATTGAGCTTTCATATCTTTCGGCTATTTAAAAAAAATACACCATTCATTGCTCACTTAGACTGATTTATTTCAGGCAGTTTACTTTAAGCCCAGAGTAGTTAAGGGTTATTCCAAATAGTTTTATTTAAGGCTTATAGCCTAAATAAATTAAGTCATTCTTCGCACATTTCCTAATTAGCCTAAAAAATGTAGGCTGATTGTTGCAATATGGCATATTAGAAATTCTCAAAGATGTTTTCAATTAATCTTTTTCATTGCAAAACTCGAGAGAGAATTTGCCAAGATCCGGATTTTTCCATTAGCCTATTGCATATGTTTTCAATCGGTTTTTACTTTTCGGAACACGTGTTTCGGTTTGTACAAAAGGAATGGCATTATTCATTTAATATAGACATTATTTCAATTTTTGCTTAATGCAGTCATGCTTTAAACGTGACTCTCGTTTTCATTCCAACGAGACCCATTCAATCAAACAAAATAAATCGATGCCGCGGTACATATTGTTTAAAAATATTTCTCTCTTGATGAGTTGCGGGAGCAGGTGCTTTTTACAACTTCTCTCTTTCTCTCCTCCCCCGCCTAACTACGATCACGAATTTTGGAAGGTCAACAACAGTACATACTTCGATGTGTGTGCACTTAAGTTTTCACCATTTGGCATTAAGTAATATAAATCAAATTTTTCGAATACATTTTATTATAGTTTAGAAAAGTATTTCATTGAGTTGCATGAGTATTGCAAACAAATATGTCTTTTTAAAGCTGTTCTTCCTAAGCACTGTCGTCATGTAATGCCACGTCCTTTTTTTTTCATGAATAATAAATTCTTATAGCTGTTGCAATAAGCTTGGCTAATTAAGTAATCTTAATTTTTTTTTTATTTTATTTTTTTATCAGGCAGAAATTTTTAAATGTTACTAGAAGTCGTCATACAAGTATTACATAAACGTCTAAAAGGTTTATGCAATTTTTTTTTTTTTTTTTTTTTTTTTTTGCTGACATTGCAGCGTATAAACAAAGCTTAAGTAAGTCAATGCAATTCCTTTATTCTCACTTTTTTTAATCCAAAATTAATGTAACCAAAACAATTAGAACAAAATTTTAACAAAAGAGGAAATAAAAATTTAAAAATTATTTATGAAATAATTTTTTAACTCTAATTTTGTTTTATTTAAAGTTACAGCTTCTGCTTGAATTCAATCCTTAATTTCTTAAAATTAGTTTACTACAATAAGAGTCAAAGGAAAAAATGCCAAGAAAAAAAGCAAGAGGGTATTGAAACTTTCTTACAGAAGCACTATAACATGTTTCAAATTTACTTATTTTTGCTGACAGGAGGAGAGAGGAAATTCAAAAGTACCAAAAGCATGTTTATGCAATATTTGAACGGTCCTCAATGAGCCCTCATACATGAATAGAATAATTTATATTCTGCTCCTTAAACTTCTTGGGTTCAAAATAATATTCATGCAAAAAAAAATAATAATAATAATTTTAATCTATTGAATTTCACTCCTTCTTGTTTTAAAATAAATAAAGATATTTTGTACTGTTTTGTGGGGAAGATTTATCAGGAATAAAATGGATGGGAATAAAATGGATGGAATAGATTAAACTAATAATAATTTTAAACTATTGAATTTCACCCCTTCTTGTTTTGAAATAAATAAAGATATTTTGTACTGTGTTGCGGGCAAAATTTATCAGGAATAAAATGGATGGGGATGAAAAGTGATAACCCACAATTCTGCAGATTAGTGATAAACTGATTTATATTTGCATACAATGTATTCACTTTTACTTATTTCAAGTAGAAAACTTATTGCCGGTAATTTGTTGTTCAGAAATTTCTAAATATTTTTTGAGCAAAATAAAAGCTTTTGTTTAATTTTTCATAAGATGTGAGCAATCACTTTTCTTTCCAAAAGTCTTCAATCAATTAAAAAAAAACAATAATTTAGTTTTGAAAAAAGTGCAACTACTACTAATGTTTTTTTTCTCAATTTGTGAATGGCCCCTCCAAAAAAAAGTGTACACCTGATCCAAAAAGAATGTTAATGATTCTTATATGCTGATTACTAAGTGTCTGATATTCACGACTCATCAGTGGTTTAAAACAAACTAACATTCAAAGAGAAAAATGTTCTTTAAGACACGTGAAAATTAGACAAAAGTTTTCATTATTTATTTTTAGTCTTAAAATCGCTCTATGCATTTAAATTTTATCCTACACATTTCTTCATTGCTGTTATAGATCATTGCGGATATACATTGCGGATGATTTTTTTAAAATTGAAAATGTATCATCAAAATAATTAAAATTAGAAAAAATTATGTAAACAATACGACAATTTTTCTATAGTATAATAATTGATGAAACAAGAAATTAATATTTTCCCCTCTTATTTATTTCTCTAATTTATCATGTTTTCTTATTTCTCGTTTAATTATATAAGTGATAGTAAAAAAGTAATGTAAAAAAAATGATAGTAAAAGAAGAAAAAAAAAGGAAAATGTAGTATTAGTTTAACCACCATTACTTTGTACTTACTATTGAATTAAAAAGTACTTTATCATACTATCAGTAATTATTCTAACTTTTATTTTATTTTAATTGATAAGTCGCATTATGTCGCGGGATATTTTTACATTTTTCTACAAACTGTTTCAATGTTTTGAGTTGTGCTTAAAGATTTAGAAATAAAGCATATTTATATTTCTTTCTTATTTTTTATACTTTTTTTTAAACCTATTTACTTTTTATGCATATTGATGTGTAAACATGCTGGTAAGATCTTAGCCTTATAATGTTTGTTAAGTCCTAAAGTACATTTACTCATTGTTATAGTGTATGGGGATTCTGAATAGTATATCTTCTTACTAATATATCTAGTATATATTAATATTCAAAATAGTATATCTTCAAAAAATATAGTTATAAAGAGCTAAAAGTTTAAAAAAAGATGTAAAATTAATTCTATGTAAAAATAGTGACGAATTGTTTTCATTTGTTGATCGCATGAGCTAAGTTTCGTCAAAGAAAAATGTGCCAAAATAGCATGTAATTCGTAAAAATATATTTGCAACTATGGTTCCTTAAAAAAATTTTCGAATTTACCATTTATGACCAATTTTTTTCACTGCTCACTGCGATATTTGCAAAAGTATGATTCTCGTAAGAGTTGCAAAATTGCGATTATTCATTGTACTGACATTTAGCGCTAACTTCGCAATATTTTTTTCCTTTTATTAGAAAAACACTTATTTTTATTAAGTACTTTAAAATCAGCATATTATTTGGGGTTTGACGTTGCTCTATAGAAATAGTTTGCAAATTTTGAAAAAACACCCACGATAAATTTACTTTCCTTCTGAAACAATTTTTTTATTTAATAGGAAGCGTAAAATCTCATAATGGTAATCATCGTAATTTTAAAAATAGATTTTTTGTTCCTTACGAATAAAATAAAAGACGTTCTGAAGACAAAACTCATCTGCTAAATCTCAACTTTTCTACTCGTTATAGTATGTTGAGTACAATAAAGTAATGTTTTGCTTCAGAAGGTATTTGTGACTGACTTGCATTTACTTTTCTCATTTCCAAAGCATTTTATCCCCGTTTTTTTATATTTGCGATTATTTCTTCCACATTTGTGGGTTGCCTTCTACATATGTTTTAATCCTATTTCAGCAAAGGGAAAAAAACTTATTTTAAGAATTATAATGATGAAAACTACATGGCTAAAAAGTTAGAAACATTTTCTTGAATTTTCAGTAAATTTTAACTATTTTTCATTTTGTATTTAAAAGGTTCCATCGACGCATTTCTATTTTCTCTCAATACATATTTTCTCGAATTATTCCCGTATTTTAGTTTTCTTTTCGGTCTACTCAACATATCAGTTTCGTTTGTCAAAATGATTTTGAGTATCATAACTCTTTTTTTTTGGAAAGTTCTAAATTACTTTGTTGTAATATCTAAGAGATATTTGGCGAATAAAGTAAAGAAGAGAAAAAAAAATGACATCAGACAATAAGCCATGGAACACTTTATAAAAGGCGTCATCTTCCTGATTTCTTCAGGATTCTTCTCTCAAATGGCGCATGTTTCCTATCGCATTGAAAGGAGGCGACAGAAAGCTTTTAAGTCCTAATGGATGCATCAAAATATAACAACGGTTTTACTCAAATAAAAAAGTAAATAATACACCATCATCTCGGAAGAGTTTCTTCCTTCAAAAGAGTCCTTAACGATACATTTTTGCAGCACTAACTTCTGATTTGCTATAAATTTGTTCCATTTGTCGTAAGATATATATTTTTTTATACATTTGCATAGTTTTAATATTTTTCCCGGCTGATTCATTCAAATTTAAAAAAAAAAAAAGCATTATTAGATGGCTACGATTCAAAAACATTTTATGACGTGTTTTCATTATAGCCACTTTAGAATAATAAAATTACTGTTTTAACCTCGCGGCCAAAATAATAGTGAAAGTAACGTACTGTAAAGACATTTCTGGTAATAAAAAAAAAGAAGAAAAAGCACAATTATAATAATAAAATCAATAGATACTGTATTTAAAACATTTCTTTGGAAATTTTTTCGCTCATAAGGTAACGGTTTACCGGATATTTTGGTTGCAAAACTAAAAAGTAAATAATTCAAACATATGGTTTTTTTTTGTCATAAGGTATCATGATAAAATTACCAGATTGTACAAATTTACCAAATTTTATCAGATTTTATGAAAACGTATTTTTTTGAAAATTTTACCAAAATCATTACCAAAGTGCTTCGGTAAAAATTATCGAGCTTTCTGGTGTTCTCCTTGAACGAGAAACACGGTAAATTTTTAGATATTATGGTCGGTTGTTTAGAACATACTTTTTTCCTCAGTGCTTATTTCATGAACAAAAGAATTAGGAATCTCTTGAATTTTTGTGTTATTTCTGTTATGTTTTGAATTTTTTATAAATTAAATGCTCTTGAAATTGAATCAAAATTATACTTTATAGAGAATTAACAATAAAGAAATAAAAACAACTAGGAGGCTCCGCCCCCTGCGCGCTAACGCTCGCCAACCCCCGAGAATTGCTACGCAATCCTATGTGGTTCACGCCGTGAACCACGGCTCGCTGCGCTCGCTCGCCTATGAACACAATGTTCTAGCACAAAGACATAATATATTATCATCAAAGACATAGTATTTTATCATCAAATACATAGTATTGTACTTATGTAGAAGAATTCTACCAATGTTCTTATTGGCTTTTAATATTTTATATTAGCTATTTAGATTGTACATGGTGAAAAAATCAAAACATTAGCTNATTAAGAAACTTGCGCGAATTATAATTAAATATTAAAGTATATGTAATTTACTTTTCTAAAAGAATAGAGCTATAAGATAGAAAATATCACTGTTGTTATCTTCAAGATGTTTGAAAACTGAATCGTTTAAAGCAAAATTTAAAACAATGGCTAACTTTTAACCAATCAGAGAATTCCATTTCGACTTTCGCTGATATCGCTGGAACGGTTTGTCGCAGAATGCTCTAATATCGACAGAAACCTTCCTCGTGCTTTGAACTATCTGTATGCCAAGTTTCATAGCTTTCTGTCGGATGGTTTAGGAGTCTATAGAGGACAGACAAACAGACAGACACACATTCACTTTTATATATATATATAGATACTGTAGTAATAACAACCAATGGTTTCTTTATCTATTAAAATTTTTTTTTTAATAAATATTAGTCAACCCGTTCTGGACAGTGAGTGATCACATTTCTCTCAGCAAATCATTATTTTCAAAATATTTTATTGTTTTTATTTTGTCTGACTCATTCAGATTCGAAAAACAATATTAGATCGCTACAATTCGAAATTTCTTATGACATTACTTTTCATTTTATGTTTTTTAGAATAGTAACATTTTAATCTAGCCTAATTTCAAGAAATAAAAAAATTAACGAATTTTTTAAATCGTTTTATATACATAGTTTATGTTTTGCATTGCTTATAAGCTTAAAGATTTTGAAATTGGGTGTAATTACTAACTCAAACTTGATACATGATAAATAATTTTAAAAAATAAATAAATAAAAGTGGAAGAAAACAGCAATCACAACGAGACAGTGTCTTTATTTAGCTTTTAAAAAAAAATTTCATAGTTAAATCACTCGCGTGAAGTCATAATTATTTTAGATTTCGAAATAATATATGAGGCACCGCTATTGACCATAGTTGAGCATTTACTCTACATGTTAAGCGTTATAACAGCAATGAATTATCTACCGGAGATGATATATGCTAGTTACGTATAATTCCGAAATTTTTTTATTAAATATGAATAACGCACACGATGCAAAAATTATTACATAATGTTATTTGAGAGCATTTCATAATTCATTTAGTTGCCCAATGACTTACCAACAAGTAATTTTCTTGTCGGAGAAACAAATGGATTTAGGGGTAGCTATGCATCTTCCTGACATTCTAATTGTTATTTTGATATTTACTTTTTCTCTAGTTCATAAATACAATGCTTCGTAGCTTATATTTAAAGTTGTTTTGGCCTGCGAACTTTAACCTAGATACGCTTGTTTAATGCAGTATCACCAAAATGAAGATAATTCGCTCATAATTAACTTATGAAAGATAGAAAACATCGTGATGTTGCCGTTGAAAGTGTATGTAGAGGATTTCATTTCGCGGATTTTTTTTCGATTTTAAAATCATTTAGGTCTCTTTGTCCTTTTTAAGACACGGTATAAGCTTTATGTTTTATACAATTCGCTCTGTATTATCATTATCACAGTAAAATGAATGATCCTTTGCTGTCAAAACATTTAGCATTCTCGTTTGGGATCTTAATTTATTTGAAAAGTCATTCTAACGCTGCATTGTCTGGGCTCATAAAAATTTGCGAAAATTGTAAATCATTCATTGATTTTAAAAAAATGATTTTTGGTGGAAAAATTTCGCTAAACTGGCGAACTTTTTTCAAAAGTGTAATAACTTTTTAAATGTTTAAGCTTTCCGTCAGTTTCAAAGTTCAGATAATTCTTTCCAACAACATAGTTTAAAATAGCTTTGCTTCGAATTCATGGCACTTAAGCAGTGGCAGTTTTATGCTCTTAGGAAAAATTAAGAGCTTCGAAAAATATCTTTATTTCATGATATTCTTTTCAATAAAATCTGTCCAAATGGCTGTTTTCGGAGAATTTTAATAATGCTTAAATTATTAAAATTTTTTGTACATTTTAAAGTCCAGTCAATTTATTTCGGTAACGATAGTTTTAATCATTTCCCCGAAATTTCTTTTAACACCCTAACATAAGACGACATTAACCTTCATAATTAAATAAATAAGAAAGAGATATCAGGAAATTAAACTTACTATTGATAAAACTGATTGAAAACTATTCTATTTACAGTGCCCTTATTAAGTCTTGCGTGCATATAAATTGTAACATTCTTCATATCAAATTTTACGCGAGCATTCATAACAGTGCCCGTGACAAGTTTTATGTATAGTTAAATCATAACACTGCCTGCATAAAATTTTACTTGCAACTAGATTATAATATTACCTGTATCAAATTTTACGTGCAGATGAGTCGTAACATCGCCCGTATAAAGTTTTGCACGCAGATAAATCGTAATATTTCTCGAATCAAGTTTTACATCAGATAAGCCGTTACATTGCCCGTATCAAATTTTACGTGCAGATAAACCGCAACATTGCCAGTAACCAATTTTACGTACCGATAAGTCTTAAGATTACCTTTATCAAGCTTTACATCTACATAAATCGTAATATTTTCCGCATCAAGTTTTACATCAGATAAGCCGTTACATTGCCCGAATCAAATTTTACGTACAGATAAATCGTAACATTGCCAGTATCCAATTTTACGTACCGATAAGTCTTAAGATTGCCTTTATCAAGCTTTACATCTACATAAATCGTAATATTTCCAGCATCAAGTTTTACATCAGATAAGCCGTTAGTTACATTGCCCGTATCAAATTTTACGTACAGATGAACCGTAACATTGCCAGTATCCAATTTTACGTACCGATAAGTCTTAAGATTGCCTCTATCAAGCTTTAGATACAGTGCCCTTAGCTTTAGATACATTGCGGGAATATAAATCGTAATATTTCCCGCATCAAGTTTTACATCAGATAAGCCGTTACATTGCCCGTATCAAATGTTACGTACAGATAAACCGTGACATTGCCAGCATCCAATTTTACGTGCCGATAAGTCTTAAGATTGCCTCTATCGAACTTTACATCTACATAAATCATAATATTTCCCGCATGAAGTTTTACATCAGATAAGCTGTTACCTTGCCCGAATCAAATTTTACATCCAGTTAAACCGTTACATTGCCCGTATCAAATTTTAAACGCAGGTGAATCGGAACATTGCCTGTTTCAAATTTTCCGTGTAGATAATTCAGATAAATCGCAGCATTTCCGTATCCTTGATACGATACAATGTTACGTTAAACTGTCACATCACCTAAATTAAGTTTTACTTGTAGACAAACCGTTACATTGCCCGTATCAAATTTTACATGCAGATGAATCGTAGCATTGCGTGTGTGAAATATTTCGTGCAGATACATCGTAACATTTCCCGTATCAAATTTTACATCCACATAAATCGTAATATTTCCCATATCAAATTTTATGTTAGATAAAGTGTTACATTAACATTACCTGAATCAAGTTTTCCGCGCAGATAAACCGTTACATTGCCCGTGTCTACATGCAGATAAATTCTAACATTTTATTTCCGGAAGAGTTCTCAATTAGTGCGACTGACAAACTCGAATGACTTATCTAGACAGTCCGTAAATGTGGTCTAAGATTCGTGACTTCCAATTAATAACCTTAACATTTTCAATTGTTCGCAAAATAAAATCAAATATGAAAGATGCTGCCGACTATTTATTTTTCCAAGTGTTTGACATCTCTCGTGCATTCCAACTGCGAACATAAATCGGGCAACTGTGATATATAAAGAGGCAATTCAAAGGCTAAAAGTGATCTTTTTACAACAAAACAAAAATGAAATACGAGTTCTTCGCCTCAAAGAAACCACTTATAGTGCAGTGGGTGGTCTTTCTTCGATTCTCCCCCCTTTTCCCCATCAGAAGGCCCCTTTTGTTAAAACAATCTTCCTCACCATCATTCCCCTTGAAAAGCTCATCCCCACACACTTGTTGAATTAAGCTTTCATTTGAACTTAAGGGTGTTCGAATGAAAATAATATGGGGACAATCAAATGCGATATTTGAGTTTTTTTGTTTTGTTATAAAGGAATTGGCATTGTGGTTATAGTGTCTCATGATAAATCAAATAATTACTAATTAAATTGCAATCGCATTTTGAATTAAGATGCTCACTATTTTTTTTTATCATTTTGAGGTAGCACTGAGCTTAACTTTGGAGAAAGCGTAAATCTTTAATTATATTTCATTTATTTTATTTTGTTAATTTATTCGTATATGTTCGTTGCAAATTTTCAAAGTAGAGTTTTAATCAATATTTTTTTAAATACATTTCTATAGCCAATTACTCCAAGCAATGATGCATTTATATTATTATATTAAATAATAAAAATAATTTAAAAAAATAGCCACATATATATAAAATATTAATAATAATAACTAATTTTATCTTGTATTATAAGGAATTAATTTCATCCTTTATCTTTGGTACTATTCCTTTCAAGTTTTGCATAACTCTTTGTTTAATTGCATGCTCTGTAAATGGAGTAATTTTTCTTTATCAGCGTAATTTCATCAGTAATTAAAGAACTGAATCAGAGTCATTAATGTTATCAAAGTGTTATCAAAATAACACTTCGAATTAAAAGAAAAAAGAGATATAAATTTTTATGGTAATAAAGAGTGCAAATAAGTCAGTCAATAATTACTAAATTTACAGTAGAAGGAGTATATTAGTGCAGAATCAAAATCTCCTAGAAAAGAGAAAGCCTCGGCACAGGTTACCATAACCAAGAAATTTGACCCTTTAGTTGTCCGAACGTCAAGACATGTTTCGTATTTTCTACCACTGCACAGGTTAATAACCCGAATTGAGTGATATTTTTCTTATTTTCACCCACTGCGCAGTTTATGTTCGTTATATCGGACCGTGCTGAGGCATTCTTTCTTCTAGAAAGTGTTGGCAGAAGTCGAAATTTTCATAGCCGGGATTCATACGTGGGGAACTTTTTTAACAAGCTAACACAATAATCCCGATGTAGACAATTGTAGACAATTCTAAAAATCAGATGAAATATATATGAATGCCGGCGGTCACTTCATAGTGAATGTGAGAGAAGCTAGCATGCTCTTTTATTGACATTAATCTTGACTGCTTAACCCGTTTACTTTGAAAGCTGAATAGTAATGTGAAGACTGTATTTGACAATAATATTTTCCTTAAGAGCTTTCTGATATTATTTATTTTTTTGCTACAGTTTTCCACGGTTTTTAGGCATATATAAAATAAATATGCCCCTGGATTATCATTTATGTTTGTTCTAAGGAATAGGAGTATAACTCCTTTTTCGTTCTATAAACATGAACAGTGACTGGTTGAGCTGATATAAGAAACGAAAAATTATACTATCTGCAACAGACGTCATGTAACTTACGTGATTTAAAGCGATTTGAAGAATTTAAGTATGTAGTACTGCATAAACTTTATTTTGTTTAAATTGATCTTTATGCACAAAACGTTTAAAAGACAATAAAAAATATCTACGTTACAATTCCACTCCATATTTTCCATTCTTTTTTAGATAGATTCGAAGAATTGCTATATATAGCGTGTACCAGAACAAAAATATATCGCAATATTTCTTTCTGAAAATCCCATAAAATCATTCAAGCTTAACTTTTTATTTACTATCGCAAAGATTCGATTTACTTTAAAGCCCATTTTAAGTAAGAGAAAAGTAAAATCTGGAGAAGCTGGTAGAAAATCCTCAAGTATTGAATCCAATCCACTCTATATTTCATCCGTATATCTTTAATTTAATGTTGATCCAATCCACTGCACAATGAAAACGTAGAATTGCTTTTCTATGTTAGTTTCGATTTTCTTCGCCTCATTCTGCTTCACTTCTTAAATAAGCCTTTCATAAAAGGATTTGCCAGATACTTAAAGGAAAGAAATTCCTTCTAATGTTCTAGAAACGTCTTTGAGGTAAACGGCGAGTGAGGAGAGATTAAAGATTCGCGAAAAAGTCTTCTGACAGTGATGGAAGAAAATGTGATAAACTTCTCCTGAGAAATTGATATTGAGAAATTCCATAAAGACAATTGAATTAGACCGATGGACTGACTTCAAATATGGACAAAAATAAAATGTATTCTTTTAAATTCCCAAATTCATTTTGGAAAATTTCAAAGCGAAGAAAATAGCGCGTGATATTTACAACTAGTAAGGCACTGTTTAATATAATCCCTCCTAGCTTAGCAGGAGGATAAAAAATGAGACCCCAAAGAAATTTTCACGAAAAGAAAAATCATATTAATAAAAGCATTTAAAAGAAATCGGTATCTTAAAAAAAAAAAAAAAAGTTTTTAGTGCCTCAAAAGCAATGTTTCCAGATAAAAAAAAAATCAAAATATGATCTTAGTGAAAAAAAAAATTCTGTTGAAGAATTCCATAGAGACTTAATTAAAGTGCTGCTGATATAGATATGTACGGAAAAAAATTATTCCTAAATTCATTTTAGAAAAATTTCAAAGAGAGGGAAATTGTCTATGATATTTCTGAGTATTAAAGCACCGTCCAAGTTTATCTTGGCAAACTAACAACTGGTGGGGGAAAAAAACCAGAAAAGAAAATATGAAAGAAAAAAAAAGATTTATCGAAATAAAGAACTTGGAAAAAATTCAGGATTTTTTCCATCCCCGAATTTTTAAAATAATTAAAATGAAAAAGTTACATTTTAAAATTCGTATCTAATCTGATTCAAATGCAATGGTTTTAGAAGGCATGGCAATGGTTTTAGAAGACATGAAGACTAATCTAAATAAATATTGGTTAACTTGGTGCTATGTATGAATAAAGTAAAAAAACGTGGATTAAGTACAAATAAAGGAACAGAAATGGGTATACTGTAGCATATTTAAAAGAACCTTTTTTAATGTTTTAGCAAATAAGAAAAGTTTAAAACAGAAAAATGTTCTTGTTTACAGAACAGTATGACCATTTGTGTAAACAAGAACATTTTTCTGTTTTAAATTTTTTTTTAATTTGCTAAAACATTAAAAAAGGTTCTTTTAAATATGCTACAGTATACCCATTTCTGTTCCTTTATTTATGCTTCTATCACGTTGCTTTACTTTATTTGCAGATTAAGTTGAGAAATTTCATAAACACAATTCATTTAAATTGCTACTACTGCCTCTAATAAATGGAGATGTGTACAGAATTAAACCTTATCTGACTGAATATATAGAAAGTAAAGACTGTGTTTTATTGCTTCTGATGTGTCTGAGAGACTAATTGTGCTTAATTTTTTTTTCCTTTTTACAATATATTTGAAATGTACGAAATTAGCGCATGATTTATCTAATGTTAAAGCACCGTTTTAACACCTTTTGATTTAAGACTTACGCTTGTCATTTTCTAACCAATTTTCTAGTCTAGACCGTAGACTATACTAAAGCGCGTAGCACCATTTAGAAAAATGATACGTGTATATATAAATTATTAATGTCTTTGAAATGTAGGTACGGCGATACTGTTTTGAGAAATCATATTCTAATCTAAACTATTTGTTATAACGTAAAATTTCAGACAAGTTTTTACTTATTTATTTATTTATTTTATTGGAATTATTGTAAATGCAGAACGAATTGTGGCTGTACCTAAGATTGTCCCTTTATGTTGTATTTTGAAGACTGTTCTTCTCATTGAAATGAAAATATTTGCTATTTGCTTTTCTTATAAATGCTGTAGATTTGTAACATTTATTCAAGACTGTTATTTTCAATTTTGTCCAGCATTTAGATTCCTATAAGCTTATTTTGAAAGTGGCACAAATTAACAGTGCGAAGAAAAACCACAATTTCGTAAAAATAAACAGCTTTTGTAATATATATATATATATATATATATAACATAAAAAGCTTCTATTAATCTTTTTATGTTAGTTTCTTTGCTATAAAACAACTCCTACTTTATTACTAATTAATTATTCTATTCCAAATTCTTTCTCACACTTTTAAAAGCCACATCCTGTTCTTAAATCTATTTTTGGCTCAACTATGCATTTAATTAAGAGCAGGACATATCTCCCTATGCTCTGTGTGGGAAACGCTAGATTTCTTTCATAAACCAATAGTAATCCTTATCACTTCCCTTTTCCCCTCAAATATAACAAAATAGAGGGAAATTCCTTTGCTACTTTCCCTAAGATAAAAACTTAAGCACACAGTTTTTGAGTGCGATTTTGAGCTCCGCCTTTGCTAGAAAATGTCTTAAATATACTATGTGAAGTTAATAAAATATTTTTTGCCTTCCAACTGCTATCTGCGTGGCCTAACATCACTCACCATGACTGCTACCCTTTCAAGCCTTGCAGGATAAATTTTGCAGTTGGTTTGGCACTTTTTTTTTCACTGGCTCCATTAAAAAAAAAAATGCTTTTTTCAAATAAGTAAAAAATATATAAATATAAAAGGAAAGAAAATAATCGAATGAAGTTTTAGGAGATGCCGGCGTTGCTCGTGAAACAGATATCCTGACTAAAAGAATGAGAATTTCGGGACTTTCCTTCATAATGGGTCCAGACGTTGCCTCTACACCGTTGTACCGGAATCGCCGTTAAAGAATTGATGTCTTCGCTGTTTTGGTTTCGTTTTCGCCTACCGTGTGTTACCATCAACAATTAGCTTCTTGCGGATTTACAGCAAGTGCTTGCTGTGTTGCCCTACTTGCTTGCTGCTTGTCGGTCTCATTGAGGATTGATAAAGGTTCAGCATATGATCGAATTGATTTCGTTTTCTGGCGATTTTCTCGAGTGTTCTGTGTTTCCTTGAACGGAAGATGACCAAAAATGTGATCTCAAGTGGTAGCTATGATTCCGCTCGCGTGTGCGCGTGATTCATCAAATATTAGAAGTGATTTATTGGTGATTAATTACAGATGTGATTGGTATTTACTCTCAAAAGTTTAAGTTTTTAAACGTGAATACTTTTGAATCATTTACGCTCATATATTGAAATAGGAACATATAATTTTATGTTTATTGTTCCAAATATTTATTCCGGTAATATTATATTTATCTATTAATATTTATATTTTGATAATAGTTCCATTTATTGATGCTATTATTCAATGGTTTATAATATTATTTGTTTAAATTAAATAATGATATTAAAATTTAGTGCTATCACATATTTTTTTTTCCACTTATGATTCAGTATGATTATAGTTTTAATTATTATTTAAGGAATAACTTTTTATATTGCATTATATATCACAGTGTATATTATATTAAGTGTAGAAGTGAAATTTAAATTTTTATTTTATTATGGTGTTTAAAAAAGCAAAATATGTGCTATTCATATATTTAAATCTATTTTTCTTCCTTCTAAATGTTGGATTTAATTATTGAAATTTATTTTGGTTATTTTAATGCCCTTACTGAGTGCCAAAATTACAAATTTAATATGGATCAAAATGTAGAGGATAAACCAGACATACTAGTCTTTGAGCCTGACATTGGTGTTCAATTCACATCCTGGCTCAAACACTTCGAAAAACAAACTCTAGATGCTAAATGTAATGACGAATGGAAGGTTAGAAATTTTCAAAAATTCATTAAAGGTTCAGCTTTGAAATTGTATATTAATAACTGCCTTAATTGTAATTCATATCGGGAAATAGTTGAAATTTTTAGAGAGCATTATTTTTCACCTCCCTTTGGCTTTAATGATTTTCAAAATTTAAAATTTTCTGGCCAAGCTAAAGACCTAAATTCATATTTTACCGAAAAGGTAGAGTTGGGTCGAAAAATAAATTTAAGTAATGATCATATAATTGAGGGTCTATCTATTGGTTTGTCCCACCAAATCAAAACACTTTTGGTTTTAAAAGAACCTAAAACCCCAATTGAATGGCTCACTATTGTTTCGAAAATAATTCATGATGTACCTACGGTCTTACCCCAAACTGAAACTAAACAAAAATTACCAGAATCCAAATTTAATGGGTATGGACCACAATATCAAGGCTGGGTACCAAGGCGGCCATTCTTTAACAACTCAAGTAATCCAAATTATAATCCTCGACAAAATCAAAATTTTCCCCGGCCTAATCAAAGTTATAACCAACAATCCCAATTTAGACCTAGAATTCAAAATGAAAAGTTTCAAAGAAATAAACAACAAACTAGTCATTTCGCCCAGGCTTCCCAGGAGTTGCCTCCTAAGCCATGCAAATTCTGTGATAAGCTCGGTATAACCAATGCTTATCATTGGGGCCAAAATTGTATAAACAAACCTAATATTTTTACGGCTGAGAATAAAACTCAGCCTAAGCAAGAAAGTGACCAAACCACGAATTGACAATGAATAGTATAAGGATACACTCAAAATACATTCAAAATAAAAATAATAAAAGTAACAACTACCCGATGGTGACTAAGAAAAGTATCTTGTTAAATACTAACACAGATAGTACTTTAAAAATAAACCTAACAAATATTTCGAAAAGTTATGTGTCCAAAAAGAAGAAGAAAAAAATAGATGAAAACAAACAAAAAGTAATTTGCAAATTAACCAAACTTGCAATTCAAATTAAAAATAAGGAAAATAGCTAGGTCAGTCAAATTTTAAAAAAACTGATTTACCTAATACCATATTGAATTTGAAAGCTTTGTTTTGGATTTCACTTAATAATTAATCGTGTTGAACGAGTTGTAATGTAAATTCTGAGGAGACTGATCACCTTTTCTGATTGTAAAAGCAATTTGTTCTTAGACATTTTTTCTTCCTGAAATCCTGGTTAATGTTTGCAATAAAAATACCAAAAGAGAAAGTAGATAATAAAGAAAAGAAAAGTGTCAAATCTAAGAAAAACAAAAGGAAAGGAATAAAATAAAATTTTGGGCATTAAAAACAAGAATAATAAAATAAAAACGTTAACAAAGTGAGTTTAAAGAAAAATAAAAAAAAAAGATGGACTAAATATAAAGATTTAAATAGCAAAACTGAAAAAATCTTGAATTTTCAAGTGTTCTTGAGACTGATTGTGATAATGTGGGGCCGCATTGTCAAAATCATGTTGACGGAATTATGCGAATTCAAGATAATGAAGAAAAAAAAATTTCCAGCTTCAGGAATTTTAAGAAATTTTTCAGATATTTTTGCTAAAAATAAATAGTATATAGAGACAATAAAAGTTGAACCTCAAAGGGTAATATAACCATCATATTTACCAGTGTCAATTTTTTTTTGTTTCATAAAAATAAAAATACCAAATATGACAATAATACACATGGTTCAATGGAACATGTGGTCCCCTTTTTTCTGGAAGATCCGACCTTTCAAATTTTCTTCAACTTCAACGTTTACCCAAATCTAGTAGGATATGAGGCGATGGTAGTTTTTGTCTGTGGTGAAAACCAAAAAAATTAATACTTATGCACCTTGTTGAATCTAGGATCTTCCAGCACATTACTGTTGAGACTAGGGACTGTTTTCCTCCTTTTGGGGAATACAGCCCCTAATCCAGCAAAACAATTTCCCCTAATAACACTGAAGTCTTAAACTTCAGATTAAAGACCAAGTGTCAAACTTTTTATTCTCTCATTGAAATAAAAATACTGAAGTCTTAAACTTCAGATTAAAGACCATTGTGTCAAACTTTTTTACATTTTATATTGAAATTTTTTTGATAAAAAGTGTCAATTTGTATTTTTATATCTCATATCAATTGCATTTTCATACTTTTTTTATCTTTCATGTTGTTGAATATGAATACTTACATCTTTTAGAAAAATTTTATAGATTTTCTTGTCTTAAGTGAAAAGTTTATTTTAATTGTGTTAGTATGAGGAATAACTTTATTTACTGTGATTATCAAGAAGGACTAAAAAAACTTAATCACAAAAAGTTATTGAAAATGGAGATCTAACACTTCATTTTGATAGTAGCGCTACTTCAAATTTTTTTTTCTTCCTCTAACACTGTATGAAATTTTTTTTTTTTTGCATAGTGTGCAAATGTGTTTTTTTTTATAATTCATCTTACTTTATATCTTGTTGATATTACAAAGATTATTATTATTATTTTAATTGTGTCATCATAAGGAAAGTTTTGCAAAGGGATAATTTTAAAAATTTTTTTTGATGTTAGTTAAAATTTTTCGGCGAGGGGGGATGTAACATAAAAAGCTTCTATTAATCTTTTTATGTTAGTTTCTTTGCCTTAAAACAACTCCTACTTTATTACTAATTAATTATTCTATTCGAAATACTTTCTCACACTTTTAAAAGCCACATCCTGTTCTTAAATCTATTTTTGGCTCAACTATGCATTTAATTAAGAGCAGGACATATTTCCCTTTGCTCTGTGTGGGAAACGCTCCATCTCTTTCATAAACCAATAGTAATCCTTGGGACTTCCCTTTTCCCCTAAAATATAACAAAATGAAGGGAAATTCCTTTGCTACTTTCCCTAGGATAAAAACTTAAGCACACAGTTTTTGAGTGCGATTTGGAGCTCCGCCTTTGCTAGAAAATGTCTTAAATATACTATGTGAAGTTAATAAAATAT
>NC_092204.1:89635346-89651532 GCF_043381705.1 Parasteatoda tepidariorum | reverse complement strand
TTTATTATTCAAAATATCTTAAGACACATCTAATTGCCATAAATAATGCGATATTTCTGAATAAAGAATAATTATCCTAAGATAAGAATTATTCTTTATATGTATCGATATCGCAAAAAACCTTATGTTGTAAAAAATCATGAAATAAAAGAAAAATGTAAAAGGAAATCAAACTTACCGGCGTGAATTAAAACGCGGTTTAGGTTTAAAAGTACAATAATAAAACAGTTATATATGCACTTCACTATATATATGCACTTCAGCGTTGAACTGTTTGGACTCATAAAAATGCACAACTTTTCAACAATATTGTAGATGTAAATTAAAGTGTTAAAATTGTGCTTCTGAATTATTTTTTTTTCTTCGAGACCAAATAAATTTTGAGAAACATTAGTTTATGTCCATTAATTTATTTTCTCTATTTACTTTGATAACTTTCTGTTGCTTTTAATATTTATGATTTTCTACGTTTTGATTTAAAACAATCTTATATAATTTTGAAAGATTTTCCTGATAAATGCTTTTGGAAAGGATAAAGATCTATTAGATTTAGAAAAGAGCTCTCTTTGAAAAGAAAAAGGTTTTTCTAAAACTGATCCGTTATCTAATTTTTAATTTGGTGAAAATCCGAACATTTGATTAGTAAAAATAAACGCCATGTTGTAATTATTTTCATCAATCTTTTTTTCTTCTTTGAATCAAGAAAATATTCTCTATTAGTGATTATTTAAAATTTGCTTGGAACTGGATAATTTCATTTTTTCTCATCGATTAAAATATCCGGCCTATTATTGCAATAGAGTTATATAATTTTTTAGACTTAGAATTTTCACTTGGCTATGGAAAAAAAATTATTTTTAATAATAAACGAAATACATTCTCAATGCTTCCCTGAATTGTTTTTCCATTATTGCCTCCAAAATTTACGAATCATTCCAAAAATCCACAAGTTGCCTATCGTAGGTGTTAAACGAACTTGACGGTTCCTTGCAATCTATCATTCTTTTACAGAATTTGTTAAAAATGCCGGCAACCTCAAAGGTCAAGGAAGTCAATGGGGATGCGGTCCTTTAGAGGGGAATAAAAAAAAAGAATTTTTGTTTAAGAAGCGCGAAAAATAAGGCATAAAAATATGAAGAGTAGAGAAAAGTTATAGAAGAAGTTATTTAATTAGTTTGGACCACCCATTGAAATTAAGATGTTCGTGATTTAATTATGATGGGAATGAAGATGTTTCAGAATTTACACCATCGTGACGTATAATTAATTGCATTTTCACTCATTTTTTTCCCTTATGTCTCAGGAGCGTAACGGTAAGCAGTAAAACTAGGAAACCACAAGTCGAATTGAATTTTTCTCGAGAACTTTGCGCTATTTCTCACATACAGTGCTGAGTGAAAATTTATAATTATCAAAATAATTATCTTATTCTAGTACCTAGAGTGCCGAAACTAAATCAAATGAAGTCAGTTGGTTTAATAATGTAGAGATACTAGCCTAGAAACATGGACATTCTAATAGATATATGAGAATTTTTACTCTCTAGTCAGTAGCATAATGTAGCGGCATAAAACAAATTAAAAGAAGTCAGATTTTTTAACAATTTGGAGATGCGAGAATTATGGACACTCTAAAAAATGTGTGAAAGTTTTTACTCTTTAGTAAATAGCAAAGCGAAGCGGTATAAACCAAATCAAATGAAGTTAGTTGGTTTAACAATTTGGAGATCCGAGAAACATGTACATTCTAAAATATGAATGAAATTTTTCACTTTTTAGTAAGTAGCACAGAGTAGCGGTATAAACCAGATCAAATGAAGTTGGCTGGTTTAATAATTTGGAGATCCGAGAATCATGGAGACTTTAAAAGATGCGTGAAAGTGTTTACTCTCTAGTAAGTAGCATAGTGTAGCGGTATAAACCAGATTAAATGAAGTTGGCTGGTTTAATAATTTGGAGATCCGAGAATCATGGAGACTTTAAAAGATGCGTGAAAGTGTTTACTCTCTAGTAAGTAGCATAGTGTAGCGGTATAAACCAGATCAAATGAAGTTGGTTGGTTTAATAATTTGGAGATCCGAGAAACATGGACACTCAAAAAGATTTGTGAAAGTGTTTACTTTCTAGTAAGTAGCATAGTGTAGTGGTTTTAACCAAATCAAATGAAGTTGGTTGGTTTGATAATTTGGAGATCCGAGAAACATGTACACTCTAAAATATGAATGAAAATTTTTACTTTTTAGTAATTAGCACAGTGCAGCGGTATAAGCCAGATCAAATGAAGTTAGCCGGTTTAATAATTTGGAGATCCGAGAAACATGGACACTCTAAAAGATGCGTGAAAGTGTTTACTCTCTAATTAGTAGTATAGTGTAGCTGTATAAAGTAAATCAAATGAAGTCAGTTGGTTTAATAATTTAAAGACACGAGAAGCATAGACACTTTAAAAATTACAGGAATGTCTCTTTAAAAGTATTGTTTAGTTTTTAAACGGCTAGAAAAAAAAATGTGACATGCGATAAAAGTAAATACCATGCCAATGAAATGCCTTACTCAAAAGCGAATAATATAATTTTTAACTTTTGAATCTACTATTAATGCTGCAATCTTATACTCAGTAAATATATTAATTTAATCTTTTTATTTTTTAATGTAAAACACTTAGTGGTGTAACAGAATTAATATTCTTAAAATGTATTCGAACATCATAACAAATATTAATATTTTTTTCAAAAAAAATGATTAGAAATTCAAATTATTTCTTTATCAGAAAAAATAATCTAGTTTCGATATCTTACTGTTTTCTGAAACGCAAATCCTATGACTTTCAAATGCACACAATAAAACCTTGAAAATTCTTTGTTTTACTTTTATTCGCTTTACCATGGAATCTTGCAGTATAATCTAATAGCAAAAAGCATTGTATCGAAATTGTAAATAATGTGTAACATAAATTGTATCGAAAGAGTTTGAAATTTTCCATGTTTTCTTCTTTATAAAGTAACTAAGGATTCTTCTCATAATGTTTCTGTTTCAACATTTCAAAATATCTTTGATGTCCCATCATTGGAATGCGGCAGAGTTTTGTCTTGTTTATTATTTTTCTGCCAAGACATAGTTCTGCCAAGATTGTGTAATATATCCGTTCTAGGACTGCCAAATCTTACGCTTTGCGTAAAATATTTTATTGAATGGTAAAAAGATGAAAGGAAACAAAAATTTTCAGAATTTTGATTAATTTCGCAAACATTTTATAAGCCTTGCCAAGAAGGAATTTGAAGAAACAATTTTCTATATGAATTTTTGAATCATTCTCCTGCGGGTTTTTTGTCCCCATTCGTCGTTGAACAGTCGACCAATTTTGGGTTTACAACAACTAATGTTCAGCTCTGCAGCCTTGTAATTTTGAACAAATCCAGAAGAGAAGGAAACTCCTGGATCAGTACCTCCAGAAGAATTGATTTGTTATGGGAACATATAGGACTTTGCGGCTCGACAGATTTGTGTCACAGTGCATCAGTCACCATTTACTACACCGGCTGGCGGGAATTGAACCCACGAACTCTTGGACATGGGCCCAGTGCCCAACCGACCAGGCTATCGCGGCCCCTCGTGTAAGGTTTGAAAAATTAATGTTAAATCAAATTTACGGAACAAAGAATCCCACTTTAAAGCATACAATTTGCCAGCACTATAAGAAATTTTCCCGCAAAGCATAGAAAATTGGCAGCACTGATAATTTTGTAATTTTTTTCTTCCTTTATGAGCATTTTGCAGCATTTTTAATGAATTTCTAAATACTGAATGGACTCTAAATACTGAACGGACTTCAAAGTTCTAAATACTGATTTAGATTAGATAAAATGTTAGAGTTGGGAGTACCAGGGAATAGCCTTTTCTCTTAGAAAGCATCAGTTTAGGGAATACCGGGCAATAGCTTTTAAATTTAGAACTCATCAATGTAGAGTCCTGGTCAAAGGTCCTTAAAATTGAAAAAAAAGTATCAGAGTAGGGAATACCAAGCAATGGCCACTAAGCTTAAAAAGCATCAGTGCTGGAAACACCGGTTAATGAATTAAAAACATCAAACTACAATACAAATCGTTATCTGGCAATAAGCATTACTCTTTCATGTAAGGGCATCATGAATGCTTCCTACTATTATTTCTCTTCATAGCTTTTCTCGATGGTTTACCTTCTTTGGTTCAATTGGTTCTTCGTGGTTGTTACAAACAATGATTTCGCAACGCCTTCAATATATTGAACCTTCAATATATCGAAATAAAATATTGAACGAAAGAAGAGATATTATAAACAAAACTAACATTCTTCTCGTAATATCTGTAAATGTTAACTTAAATGAAAAAAAAATGGTTCTTCACTTAATTAGAAAAAAAATTATAGTAATTTAATTCTATTACAATAACAAAAGCCTCTTGAACTTAGCGATTTATTTTTTTACCTATAAATATATCCCAAACCTATTTGATTAATTTTTCTTTTATAATACGTTCATATAAAATTCTCTAATTTATATATACAGTAGAACCCCGATTTTACATTTTCCATCGGACCTGTGTTGAGAAACACGCGAATAACATAAAATCGAGGTAAAAAAAGAAGAAAGTATATTTTTCAAAATTTGACGCTTACAAGATGAACTTTCTAGAAAAAATGCGGAATCTTCGCATGTTTTTTTTGTTTTGTTTCTAGATACAATTTTAATAATATCCCTCTCAGTACCTTAATTGTTTGCAAATTTGCTTCATGGCTTAAACAAGCACATGCTCCAGAGTTTTTATGCTTTCAAGCATTTGATTAGTTGTGGATTTATGCTCCAATATTTTCATTGTTTCCATCGCTATCAAAGGGAGCAGGGAATAAATCAGATATTGAAGGAATGGAAAAATAGTGGGATGTGCTTTGCACTCGATATACGCGTCATCGACTTCGGAGGAATCTTCAGACATACCATTTTATTCCAAAGAGAAAATATTTCCGTTGAATATTGAGAAGCAATTAACCCTAAGAAGTTTTTATGAAACCCTTTTGCATTTTAGTTAACACTGTAGAAATCAACTTCAGAGTTTCCAGAACATTTATTTTTGTTTTCGAAACATCTTAAGGTAATCGGAATCAAGAAAAACAATGATTACCCAACCTTTCTTTGTGCATCGTTCTTTAAATGGCTGGATAATTGTAAGATTCAAAAGTTGAAGAAAGCTGGAAAAATTCCACTTGCAAATTTTACAATTTAAACTCACATATTTATTTTAAGCACCCTTCCCGTGCTTTGCCTATACCACCACCGATCTGATCTTGACTCAGGGGGTAAATCCCCTCTCACAGACAAGAAGACAATAAGATAGAAAGAATGCCAGAAAAGCTACAAACAAGTCTCATCTTTCTTCTCTTTTTTTAAGAAGAAGAAGGAAAAAAAGAAAAATCAGAAAAAAATTGTTTGGGCTTCAATAGAGGGAAAAAAATGATTTACATGTCCTAGAAAAACGTATGAAACGGTATTTTCTTTAATAGGATAGCCTAAAATCCAGAATAATTTAACATAATTGGTATAGGCAATTTTCACGGACCAGAAAAAAATGACGCAGGAAGCTGGATAACGTACCAAACGGAAAAAGTAAAACCGAGCTCCACTGTATATATATTTTTTTTTCACCTGAAAAAAAGCAATACAAGTGTCCACCAACGTATAATGTAAAATGTATCAGTTGAGTAAATATTTGTTGAGAGAGTGAGTTCGAATATCATCTTAGATTAACTATGTAAACTCAAAAATAAGAACACACCCAATTCCCCCCCTCCCCATCATAAACTGTAATTTTCTTTGTAGCCTTACGAAGGGTGGGACCTATTTCTATACACTTTGAAAACAAATTTGCTATCTCTCATTTTTTTCCCCTCTTCATATTTGGGTTGATATGTTTTAATCCTACACAACTCAACGCAAAGATTTTTCTTTTTTAGAAAAGAAAGTAGGCGCGCCTGGTAATTGATTATAATGATACGATAGACGCTGTAAAAGAAAATGTCTTAATTTTCTACCAGACCCCCTGCGTGGTTCATTTCTTTGAGTGCTAACTGCTGCTTTCTTCGCCTCCATGTTTGGCCACTGTAATTTAATCCTCACTCCTTTTTATAAAATAATAATACTAATAGAATCGAAAACAAAATGCAAAAAGTTATAATATATATAAATTACAAACGCCTTCAGAAAGTCACGTCAGAAAGTCACTACACCCCTTTTTTTCGCTTTTACTGTTACTGCAGATATGTAATTAACCCTTTGACGCAAATAGAACACTGGTGTCTCCTTTTTCCTGACGCTCTAATTGCAAGCAAATATATATTTTGGTATTTTTTAATTATGAAAAGCAGTCTAATAGTTACTAAAATAATCTGTTAGATGATCAGAATTATATCTGTACTAAAATATTAAGCCCTGAAAATGGAGTTTTTTGAAAAAAAATTTCATTAATTTTCTAAAATGTATTAATAATTGATTTTGTAAATTAAAGAAATTTCTATGATGAATAACTGTTTCTGATAGATTTAAGTAACTACAAATAAATGCAAATTTTAAAGAAATTTTAAACTATTGATTGAAAAAGCAGGTTATGTTTGAAAGATTTTATTTTTGAAGTTGAAAAAAAAAAATATTGGTGTTCCTTATTGTATTTCATACCATTAATTATTTAAATGCTTTAATATAATTTTTTCTCTTATTTTGAGCTAAATTAATAAGAAAAAATGAAAAAAGCATAAAAAATATGTTTATTGAAAATCCTGTAAAAAAATTTAAATAAAAATTATGTTAATTTAGAAACTTCTTGAATAAATATTTTTCTGATTTTTCCAATTCCTAAATGTAACTTTTATTTCATATTGGAAATTTTAAAACTTATTAACACTTAACTTGTTTATATTTATACTCCTTCGTAATAATTCTTTTCGTTTTTAACAAAATGTATCTATCATTTAAAAATTTTAGCATCCATTTAATTCGATATTGTTACACCTGAAGGGTGACATAAATTTCGATCAGTGAGAACTGCCTTTGACTTGAATCTCAATCAGTGAGAACTGCCTTGTGAGAGAGGCGGAGCAGTGGAAAAGAGCCCTAAGACAAGTAGAAAGACTTTTTCTAGAACTGTTTTTCAGGTGTGGCAACTGCGGCTGGGAGAGATGGATTGTTTGAACAAAGAATGTGTGGGTGATATTCTTTTGTAGTTTTTCACGAGGATTAGGGGGCTTGCCCCCCTAATTCCTTCAGAGAGAGTTTTTTTGTCCTGGCCTGAATGTGGTAGGCAAGAAAATAATTTCTACTCAGGGGCAAGGAATTTTCCTTGTGTTTTAATTCCATATTCATCGTTGTGAAAGTTTAAAACCACGTTTACAGAATTGTAAAATTCTTTTCTTCAAGATGTGGTGTTTGCACCACTGTATTTAGTGTTGTTTGATTCCTCCAATAAATTATGTAAGTTGTCTATAATTTTGATTCTGTCTTTCTTTCTAGAGCCATGTTATTTTTTCTAAAATATTCTCTTTCACTAGGATTCACTATTCTTTTTTAGCTTCCACTATATATCTTTTTTTAGATCACGCGCCGGTCTTATGCCCACGTGCCGGCAGTAATTATCTTATAGCTTAATTCATTTTTCTTGATTGAATTATTTCTTTTCAGTTACCTGCTTGATTTAGGTAAGAAAGTATGATATGAAATTTATAATATAGTGATTTATTTATCACTTAATTATTAACTCTCTCGAGTTAATCCCAGCTTGTATCTTGGATACATCATGTGTAAACGCACATGCTTCCCTTATATTTTATCTATGTAAATTTATCTCAACAAGTAATATCAGATATGTTAGAAAGTTATTAGCAGACACAAATGGACGATGATTTTTGGAGTTTCGTATTTCAACTGGAAAACTTAGAACGAATACCCTATAACGCCTCACTGTAAAACAAACCCCTAATGAAGATGTCACTCCAACAGAAGTGACTGGATGCCCGCCCAATTAAGGCATGAACACGTATATGTGATTTGGCCCTACCCCTGTTCGGGAACAGACGGGGGGAGGGGGGAATCATGCTTTTACAGATGTAAAGCATTTAGTTACTGTTTAGTAGTTTTTCTTCTTCCTCAATTCTTGTAAAGTTTTTAAGTACGAAATTTTTTATTTGTTTTACGAATAAAATCACTGTTATTTCAATTTCTTAATAATATATGTTCTATGTTTTGTTCTAATAAAAAATCCACATTAGTTATGGAGTTATGAAACATCAATTTTTGTTCCACCTCTTATTTTGAAGCTTATAATTTTTTCCTCATTTAATATTTATTTTGAGTGACTTAGCACAAAATTACCAGTCATTTACATAAACCAATTGAAATAATTACAAGGTACATCAAGGGACTAAGTTCATCAAAAATTTCGATAATGATTTTGGTTTCTGAAATAAAATTAAGAAACAAAACATTTTTAAATTACACGTTTTGATTGAAACGTAATTTTTAAAAAAGATCTTATTAATTTCAAATTCGACGTTTAGGCTACCGTAATATTTTAATATGTGATTTACGACAATATCCTGGCCATTAATGATGTAAGTATATGTATTGAACACGATAATATCGTGATCATTAATTATAAATATAATTATCGAATACGATAATATCGTGATTAACCTGTTGCATAACTTATCAAAAAAATAATAGCGTAAATATTGTGCGTAATGCTAATATTTTAATATAATGTTATTGTGAGGATGATAAATTTTGTTTGGTTAAAGAAATATTGGCCCATGTAAAATAATATAAATGGGTGGAATTTAAAAAAAATATTATTCAGATATATTGTTCAATATCGATGCTTTTGGCGTGCATTGCAATATTTAAATTTGTATTTTTAGATCAAATGATTAACGTATAACGTTGGCGATAATTCGGAAAGGCTGTTACCAATACATGTTCCCTGTTACTGATAAGTGCCGAAAGAACCTTTTTTATTTTTTTAAATTATTAGTTTAGTGACTTTTAAAAATTGATTAATGGATTTACTTTTTAATATTAGGGGAAAGATAGGAATATTTGATGTACCATTTGTTTTGCGTTCTTTAATCCAAATCTTCACGAGAGAAGGTTCGATTTTTTACCGCACTAGTAAATGCCATTTTTGTGGTTTGTCAAGTGGTAACGTTAGTTCTTTTAGACCACCGGCATATCAAATGATAGGTTGTCAATAGGTACAGAAAACAGAGTGAGATGTCTGCAAACAACAACCTGTTTAGAACATATCTTTTCTTTCGTTCGTGTTCGATTCTTCTTTTCCATTGCCAGCGGCTACGCCTTTGTTTTAAGTGTCTGTTTCACATTATATCTCTCCCTCTCGATGTGCCCCCCCCTTATTTCATAAAAATAAACATATCTATAATAATAAGAGAATTTGATTTTCTCCAGTTGTTCCTCAATACTACTACAGAGATAAGATTTTGATTAAAAAATATTAAAAATAAGTATAAAATATATCCTTTCAGAATAAAGTAAGCTGAGTTAAGTTTTTTTCTATGAATTGATATTGGATCTGAATGATTTAAAAATCTGTGATGTTGTTCATCACATATTATTTCGCTCTACCTCACTTATTTTTTGCCTCTTATTCATTTTTGCACTTTTACTTTCGGTTTTTTTTTAAATTTTATTTATTCATTTTAATTATGATTTGAACCAATATATTAATATATAGTATTTTTCCCCCTAAGCGAGCTATAAGTTAATCGTCTGATTTTGTACTAAGCTCTAAACACTCCCAGAACCTTTTAGATGTAAACATAATAGAATTTTCTTCATGAGATTGTTCCAGTTAATAGTTTTCGAGAAGTATCGTAAGTTTATCTATAAATAAGAATGAATTGTTGGTTTGGAAATAGAGATTAGATTACAACATTTTTGATAAGATCAGAACACAATTGAAAACTATGTTCGAAATTAATTTTAATATTCGCTTTTTATATTTGATTTAAATTGAACAATATTTTTCGCGAAAAGAAGATTCTAAATTTGAATTCTTAATCTATCTGATTTTCAATTAATGAAATGTGCTGTTATTCGGAATAACGCTAAAATTAAAGTTATGTTGAAATCTTTTTCCTATTACTCTTGGGTGACGAACTATTAATTTCGGGTCTGTTCTTCCTGTTGAGAGATAAAAGAACAAAGCTGCGAATGGCCTCTGAATGGCCTCTGACTCAACGAATTCCTTGTCTTTAGGATTTGTGCTGCAATCTTTGCAATATAATCCATTGCTGGGAGCATATTTAAATCCCTAGAAATTAAAAAGGTGGAAGATTTTTGAATTTTTCATTTAATCTTCATTTTTCATATTTTTAAATGTTATTTAATGCCTATCAATTTACTGAAAATAGGGTTATTTCAAATAAATAGACGTTTTATGATTTTAGATGACACTTTATTTCTCACTTTACGTTGACGGTTTCTATAGTTCACATTCGGTTTTGTTTCTTCAGAGAAGGATTGATAGTATTGGGCTAGCAGTGTTGTAGCCATGAAGATTGCAATACGTAAATTCGGGTTGTCCCGCATTTTATTTAGAGATTCTGAAAGGTAATTGGTTGCAAGATATTTCTCGTCAGCCGAAAAGGGAACATCTCAATTTGTATTAACATATGGCTCCATAAAGACTCCAGGGAATTTTTGGGATTGCATTAATAAGTACATTTCCATAAATTATTACCCAATAACTTAAGAAAAATTGGAATTTTAACTTTTTATGGCTCTTTGTGAAAGAACGATTTCTATGTCTTAAAATTACTATGCGAAATCTATTTTAAGCTATGAAACGCTTCAGTAATATAATATATCAAAATTTATTGACATCATAATATTAATATTAATTGGCACAAACACAATTCATTGGGCCGGGATAGCCTGGTCGGTAGGACGCTGGGCCCATATCCAAGAGGTCGTGGGTTCGATCCTCGCCGGCCGAAGACTCCCCGTGTGGTAAATGGTGACTGATGCACGTTAAATCTGTCAAGTCTCAAAGTCCTCCATGTTCCCACAACAAATCAATACCTCTGGGGGTACTGATCCAGGAGTTTCCTTGTCTTCTGGATTGGTTCAAAATTACAAGGCTACGGAGTTGAACGTAAGTAGTCGTAAACCCATGAAATTGGGTCGGCTGTTCAACGACGGTTATAAAATAAAATAAAAAATACAATTGACTGAAACTAGATTTTTCCCCTTTCTGGTAAGATCCATTTTTCGTATAACTTCAGAAAAAAACTTACTCTGTAACTTCAGAAAAAAATTAGAATATTGATTTTTATGGCTCTTTGAGAAACAAAGATATCTATGTCTTAAATTTACTACGCAAAATATATTTTAAGTTATGAACTAATATAGAAAGACTTGAATTATATATATATATATATTAAAATTTGTTAACAAATGCGTAATAAGAATATTATTTAGCACAAATACAATTCATAGAAACTATATTTTTCTCCCTTCTGGTAAGATTCATTTTTCGTACAAAAACATAAAAATGTGGCCTTAATAGAAAATAATCAAATTATTATTAAACATCATTTAAATAAAATATTATCAAAATTGATTGTAGTCCCATTCAGTAAATGAAATTTTCTTACTTTATTCATCTTCACTTATTTAATGTTGAACGTGAAAATGAAAGAAGAAAAGAATATCATAATTTCTACTTGCCAGTTGAATTGCACGGATTTAATAAGCAGAAACTATATGAAATAATCAAATTATAATATATTTATAGTAGATCTAGTTATTAAATCTTTTCATTCCTTTGTGCAGTATTTGCATTTAGTGAAAAATAATAAAATAAAATACTAAAATTAAATTACTATAAAGTTAATAACGTTTTATGTTGCCTAGATATTTCCTCCTTAACAATTTATTTAATATAGTCGGTCGGTAAGTTGATGCTCACGTATATATAAAATGAAGTAAAACATTGATAAATAATCATCACCATGAAAATTTCATTTATTCATATGAAAGGAATTAACTTATTCGTGCTTATACTTCATTTCCAGATTAGATATAGATGCAAGAAACATTTTTTAATCAAAAAAGTATTAAATGAATAAAAGTATTAAATGAATGAAAGTGCATAATTGGAACTAAAAAATAGTAATTGAAAACTCGAGACCGAAACTTTGTTTTCCAATGTTATGTTCATTAAATAATATTGAATAAGAAATTGCTTTTTCTGTGTTATAAATTACCATTTAGAAGTCTAATTTTTTAAACTTTTTTTTAATACCTGTCTATGTAACGTAATTTTAGATAGAGAGATAAATAAATCTAAAATAAATAAAATTAATTGCCCCAATGCTTGATTCAAGAGTTTTCTTGTCTTCTGAGTTTGGTTCAAAGTTACAAGATTATGCAGTGGAATATTGATAGATGCAAACTCGGAGTCTGCTTTGCTGTTCAATGCCGATTATAAAATATAATTTTGCGGCATGGCCTCTTGTTTACTTGTATTGAAATATTAAATAGGGCTAAGTTTGAAAACCACAGCTTAATATAAAATCAAAATATAGGCGTTTATGTTCATCCAGAGAACTCACATTAAAAAAATAAATGAAATAAAATACTTATATTACGATTAGGATGCCTTGTACGAGAACAATTTACCTATAATCTGGCGGTTTGGTGTAGTAGCTTAACATGTTCTTTCAATTATTTCGTCATTTTTTTCATCTTCACTTTTTATATCATATAAACAGGGTATACAATAGTCACCTTCCTTTAATTCATGTTTTCAGATTCCTCTTCAAACATGAAGTGGAAAAAATTCACATATTTAGAGTCATAGAATAGTACTAAATTCAGGAAGAAACAAAACACACTACGTTGCATTAAAGAGCCAATGTATAAATGATAAATGAATGTAGACTTTTTCAAAATATATAGTTATGATGTCAAACTGTTCCTTTAGTATTGTTTTTGAGTAAGTACTTTGTAATTTTCTGGAACAGTATTTTCCCTACATTTACATCGAATTCGTGATGTTCCCCTCCCCCCTTTTTTTTTAACCAGAAACACCACGTATTAAAATCAAATGAATCACTAGCAAAAGTAAAAGCATTTCCTTAGCAGCTGGTTTTTGGACAAAGGCCACAAAATTTTTTGACCATCGGCATGATGATATGCATTAATGGCAATGTGATAAGCATTGTGCACCAGCCGCCACATATTCCAAAAGAGCTGATGGCACCTATCGATCTGAAACTGGGTAGATTTCAAGATGCGACAGGAAGTAGACCTCATTTCCATATTACACTGCTTAGTGCTTTAGCCATTGTGACATGGAAGCTCTTGAATCATTACTATGGAAAGCGAGATGAAATAAAATCAAGATTAGTTTGATTGTTTAATGAGACTTGGGAATCTTTTAATTGACTTTCAATAACTCTATTTTTTTCTTGATAAACAAAGATGTGTCGATACTTTGTATGGATTTCTTCAATACAGATTATTTAAAATTTGATATTATTTTTGTCAATATTAATTATTCTTAATGTGCATAATTTCTTTTTTTTCTCTTCCTTTTTTTAAAAAAATATAAAATAAGGGTGATTATGGAGCACTCTGTATATACTGAAAATGGTGAAATTCAGTAAAAGTTCGATATAACAATTACGGCTAGATACGAATAGTCCGCTTCTACGCCAAGTTGCCGACGTGGTGGCCGAGCGGTTAGCGTGCCTGACTGCGGAGCAGCTGGTTGCGGGTTCGAATCCTGCTCAGGGCATGGGTGTTTCTTTCTCTCTGTGTTCTATGTCCTTTCTCCTTTGTGTGTGATTGTTTGTGAATGTGACCCGCCCTATAAACGGGTTTGTGGTTGTGTAACGTGGGCGATGCTGCTCCACCGCCGTGACTTCGCCCAGGTGCCCTCTGGATAACGAGAAGAGAGTAGCAGTTCTGGCATTCCTGTGGCCAATGGGACAACCCCCAAGTGCCCGCCATTAAAAATAAAAAAAATTAAATAAATAAACTAATATATATATATATATATATATATGGGTCATTCTCACGAAAACTGTCATTTTTAAGTTCATAAAATCCCATTGTGTATATTGATTACATGTTGATTTGTTTTGTTTTTAATACTAATTAATAAATGATTTTTTGCTAATTATTTAGGTGGTTCTATAGAATTAGGCCGTCTGTGTTGCATATGCCTTTCAAACCTATTAACTGTGGTAATCTAACTCATGATTGGTCAGAAAATAGTCCTAACCCCAATCAAGTAATTTAATGTACATTATATTTTTGAATTTTGTCGATTATGAGCATTGTTTGATATTATATAAAAATATTCTTGAAAATTATCTTTAGTTGAGATGGAAGCCATTCCCTATTCCTGACAGAGATCTTGAACAAGTTGATTTTGTTGAGGTAATGACTAAGTCTTATGTAATAACTTATTTTTTTGAGTTTAAAATGTGTAATTTTATCCCAGTGGCAGAATTTTTTATACTGATATCTTTCTGCACGATATTTTAAAATAACAAATATACATGTTACTAATTTAAAGTAACAGAAGCATCAACTTCAAAAAATGAAAAAATCTTTGGGATCAAATAAAAAAAATTTTTTAATTGAATATGTAATTTTTTTTTTAAATTCTAATATTATAGGATATTCTTGTATTTTGTAAGGGGGGAAGCACACTTATTATTTCCTTTTTATTAAATCATCATCACATTTAAATAAAATAAAATCCTTACGAGTAACTACCGGAAAAAAAGATCGATAGCAAAATCAAGCGAATCGGACTCTTCAAAAGGAGGTAACTAAATGTATGTTTTTATTTCAGTATTCAGTTGTAATCAATAATATTGTATTAAAAGTATCGGATTTCAAAAGCTATGAGGAAATCAATAGTAATAACTGCGTTAAAAAATAGAACGAAAATTTCTACAGAAAAGAAAACCAAATTTTTTACTTCCCAAGGGAAGAATCTTTCTGAAAGAACTCGGTAACGTTCTGTGACAATGTCGCCGTGTCGCAACGATCTCTGCCACGGGAATTTTATTGTAATTTTATCTTTCTTTACTGCATGATAGTGATACACATTTGGAAACAAGATAGTATAGTCATTAAACCTTTGCTTTGAATGCAGTTCCTTGTGTTTATTCAGGGTTCCCTAGAAAACTAGGATTATATCAGGGGGTATTAGTTTTGTGGCAAAAAGAAGTTTGAGAATAATAAATTTTTTAAGCAAAATTGGGAAAAATTATGCTACAAACTTGGAAAATGCCAATCTTCACGCTTGCCAAAAATATCCGATAAATTTAAAGTAAATTAGACTGATATCTATTATTTCTTGTAGAAATTCTGCTGCACTATAGTATCATATGTTTAAGTTTATGAAAATTAGAGTATTAATATGTGCAAAATACTCTTTGTTTAACAATATTTTTTTTAAAAATTTTTTTCATGCAAAAATATTTAATATTAATTATTCACTAGCTTAATAATATTATTAAATAGGCTAGTAATAATTATATTTAAAACTTGAGATGTCCAGTTAAAGAATTTCCAGTTAAAAAATTGTGTAAAAGGTATTGCGTAATTCAATTTTCTGTAAAATCCACGCGTATGCCTTGATGACTGATTCGACTCTATTAATGTTACACTATGTTAATAATTTTTTCTGTCTTATTCAAAATATTCTATGCAACGAGGCAGAGCACTCAGAAAAAAAAAAGGTTAATAGTAACCCTAAAATTACCCGTACTCCAGGGCTGAAGCAACTGCATTGTATCTTACATACAATCTAGATGCTTGCTAAACTTCTGTTTGTAGAAAATGCAACACCATGAAGGAATCATCAGAATCAAATGAAATTCGCAGCAAATGTCAATTATAGGATATTATGCAAATTAATAAAGTTTCAGAGCCATCGCGCGTGCGTGGCGCGCGCAGCGCCCTCTGAATTGATGCTGAAAGCGTATAAATAAAGTGCTGTAGCGGGACGTTGAAAATAGTCTATGATTATTTGTTAGTGGCAAACGTTTAGTGAGACCTGAGTATGCCTCCACGACGGAAGAATAAGAAATTCAAGCAACTTACGGAGTTTGAACGAGGGAGG
>NC_092204.1:89608892-89634942 GCF_043381705.1 Parasteatoda tepidariorum | reverse complement strand
TATATATTATATATATATGTAATAACATATATAATAAATAATTTTACCTAAAAGAAAAGCGAAAGATAAATGCCGAAAATTGAGAAATGAACATCAATTCACCTTAATTTCTTGCTCTTGTTGCTCTTTTCAGACATTCCTGTCTTACATTTCAAATGATTGTGCCTTATCTTGAACAAATACATCCCAGTAATTTGTATTGGTACTTTAAAATTAAATATGCGTATTTGATTGCAACGACAAACTAAACATATAAACAATGTGTTATAGTGGACCTTCGTTAAAACTAAATATTATTATATATAGCTTTGATACATTGAAAATAATCCTTTTATTAAACTTCGCTATCGTATACCAGTTCATTGATTGATTTTCAGTCCAAGTGCAAAGCTTGAAAGATGAAATGCAGCTATTTAATTTAGGGAAAAACAGAGAACTATGCTAGAAACTCAAGCATCCTATCCCACCTAAAATTAACATAGCGTAGCAAAATTATTCTCTCCCTCCAACAGTCACCATTAATAAATGTGTCAGTATTTCCACACCAGGTGCGTCAACCCCTAACAGACAAGGTGGGGGGTGGGAGCCAACTCCCCTGCAATTTTTAGGTTGATGGAAAAGCGTAATTTACTGAACTTCATCACACCTGTCAGCAGGGGAAGGACTGGCCTTAATAGGCTTCCAGTTCGTTTCCTATTCCGGAAACAATTCGGATCATCGTGTCCGCCTTCACACAACAATTGCTGAACAAAGAAAATGCATGTTATTAGTCATCCGTTGTCGTGTGGGAGTTGCTTGTCTCGTGTCAGTTGAGAGATTTTCAGTTGACGTTTTGAAAGATAGACACTCTAATTTTTTATTTTTTTTCCTTTTAGTAACATTTCATAGTTAGAATACTTAAATGCATTCGTGGGCTTTTATAAAATCGAAATATTAGAAGTTTAATAATAAATTTAACTGTTTTTGGAATATCCTTCCTTGGTTTGGAAAATAGCAAGCCATGCTGTTCATGTAAATTGCAACACCTCTCCCCCGTTTTGTGATATAACTTTGAGTTTCACGGCAGTAAAGCGATGGTGAGAATTTTAGAATTAAATTAACTGACCCCCATCTCTTTTAACTACTTTCCCTACCCAAGAAACCCCAGATCGTCACCAAACGACACTTGCCATAGTTTGCTTGTAAATGTTGGATGAAAGGAGTTAAAATAAAAACTGATGCTTTGAATAAATTTAAAACGAAAAAGAAATTTATTTATTTTATAAAATTTTGAACTAAAATAAACTTTTTGAAGAAGTTTTTACCATATCTTCACTTACCCAAATTGCACTTTTATTTCAAATTTTAAAACTTTTCATGCGTAATTTTTCCGATCCTTTTTTCATTATTTCAATATTTTTATTTTAAGTTTTTTTTCTTTTATAAGAAAGGAGCATTATAGTTTTTCGTAAGTACTTTTCAACCTCCCCTTCTCTGTCAGCAAAAATAAGCACATCACAAACATTGTTACCCCTTTAGTAATAATTGAACAAACTCTACACGATTTTCAAAATCATGTAAATAGAAAATGTTAAAAATTAAATAAATAAAATCTTGCTACAAAGTCATGCGACAGAGCTTAAACTATTAATTTCAGAATTATTAGTTTTAGTTCAAAAATTTCCCCGCTTACCCATTATTCAACCAATAAATTCCATGAAATTTCAAAATCTCGGAAATTATTTATAAAAGCATTGTCAGTAGTTGATTGTGCGAGAAAATACTAAACACAGCACAGGAAGCTGGCACCTTTAACATGTCTATAAATTAGAATGTTGCACAAGTTTCAATACTATGAATCTAAGTATATAGAATACTTCCAATTGCTTACCTTTAGACCATTAATGATTTGATATAATTGTATTTATTAGGACATCAAACTGTCATGAAAATTTCTATTTAGAAATTCATTTCTTACTCAATCGAAATTTCGTTCAAATTATTTGACACCTTTATCATTGATAAGTTTCGAACTGCAAGACGTTTCACAAGTTTAGTATTACTTATCCTAATAAACAGAATATTTCCAATTTTTTACCTTCAGATCAATATTTAATACATCGATATATTATCAAACTTTCTCTATAGAATTTCACTTCATACTTTATTAAAATGCCGCTGAAATCATGTTGCACCCTTGTAATGCTAATAAATTTCGTACGGCAGTAAGGTTTAGAGGTGTTAGTACAGATCTAATTAAATAGATAATTTCCCAAATTTTTAATGTTAAGATCGATAATAAATTAATACTTGTCCTAATTAGAACAGAATGCTGTAATGCAGGGATGATTAGCTCCGGAAAAAATCCGGATTTTTCGCTAACCGCGATCCGAAAGTTTCCGGAAATCCAAGGTTCAGAAGTTTCAAGAAATCATCGATCACATTTATATATAAAAATTCTTGTATATTTTATTTAAAAATAATCGAACCATAATTTATATATGGCATCTCTTTCATTTGTAAATATTTTTTCTGGTAGAATAATAAATGTTTTTAGAGATAAAAGTGAGCTTACGCATAATTATTCATTTAAATTATGCTGCATATAATTCATTTAGAATATCATGTTTTGAAAATTTTAATGATATAAATTTGTAATGATATAAATTTTTTGAATGATTTTACTCAAGAAATTTTCAGGATTTCTAAGTTTCGTCCATCATCACCCCTGGTAATGTTACTTTCTCTATAAAATTAATTTTAATATTTAATTGGAATGCCGTTGAAATCATGTGGCACCCTTATCATGCTGATAAATTTCAAATGGCTAACAGGTTTACAAGTGTTAGCATTACAGATCGAAATAAATCGGATATTTCCCAAATTTTTAGCCTTTAGATCAATAATAAATTAATACTCTGTCTTATTGGAGCATCATGCTGTCATGAAACTTTCCCTTTAGTATTTCATTTAATACTTTATTGCAGTACCGTTCCATTCACGCGGGCACCGTGATAAATTAGAAGGTGCGACAGAAGATTCAAAAACCATTACTCCACAAATTTCATGGCTGGAGCTCGTGAAAGACATGCTTCTGAAAATGTCGCGAACGCCGTTTTTCAAAGGCTTAGTGGAGAAAATTTCCCTAGTTTTACGTTCTGCTAGTTTAGAAGCTGTCCAAAGTTCTTTTTTATGTATATTGTCGTTACTTTACTCAATGACGGGGGTGGTAGGACGATTTTTTTTTTTCTTCTTATGGGTTTGGAGGTTGTCGCAAATCTCAGCCCTTGATGTGTAGCTTTAAAGATGACTTATGAAAATGGTTTTGACTAAACGATATACCTTCTCTGTAACGACTTATCCCACACCTCAACATCTGCAATGTGAAGATGGATGAGATGGCCAAACTTTTTTTTTCTTCATCTTTCATGGGCCCATATAAATTTTCTAGTTATGGCTCACCGTGACTACCAAATTCTTTGATAATGTTTTCCATTAATTCTTTCTCACCCGAACTTTGTTTTAGGTCAAAAATAAAGTTCAAGTGTACCTCTCATTAATTTCAATAAATCTCCTTATTTATTTTCTTTCACTAAAAAGCATGCAAAGTACGGTCTTTCAATGCAATATTCAAGTAGATATTGCTTGTATATATATATATATATCTGTCTCCTTTCATATCTATATCAAACATTGGTTGTAAGAAAGGGCAAAAATATCTTTTTTTTTATTAGAAGTTTGTTGTTAATGAACTTCCGGTGCAACCTTGTGTTTGGTGGACATCTTGTTTGACCCCTTTATCATTTTTCTTCAGTTTTCTTTACTGTGGGATGCGTCACAATTAAGGGGTTTCAGATAATTTTTGGCGAGATGGTTTTTAATAAGAATAGGTGATTAGAAGATCTTCTCTTTGATAGTACTTGGAATTGGTGAAATAACTTTAGCCTTCGATTGGATTCTCATCTTAACCTAGGACACTTGGGGTTTAACTTTCAAGAGAGTTTGTTTTTTAAAAACAGCGGGAAAAAAATATGGAATAATTTGAGAGAATTTTGAATGAATATGTTATCAATTAAATTAATTAGATTCTAAATCAAAAATTCATTAATGTCAGGATAAAATATTACAAGCTGGATTACATTTAAGGAACAGATTAAATGCAATTGGAAAATTATTGGATCCAAAGTTTTCGATAAACGAATTAAACCAATGATCTGAACAACTGATAGCTTCTTCAAAAACTAATTAAGTATAGTGTTTGAATGAAATATTATGCTATAAATAATGAGTTATAAATAATAAGTTATAACAATAGGTTATGTTATAAATAAGTTGTATTTATATAAGTTATATGTTATAGTTATGTTATAGTTATATGTTATGTTATAGTTATATTTTATGTTATAGTTATATGTTATGTTATAGTTATATTTTATGTTATATCACTATGTTATGTTATAGTTATAATTCATGTTTCACTTATAAAATTCCTTAATTTTATTCTGAATAATGATGCATCTGACAACATTCCAGGCGTTCCGGGAATAGGTCTGAAGACTGCAGCTTTGACTCCAAACTTTTGTTGATACTCCAAGAACTTTTATTACATTCTTTCACTAATTTAAACCATTCTATATTTATGTTTTACAGTGAAATGCTATGTTTTATTTATTTTCTACACCTTTAAACAATGTTTTGTTACCTTGGAAACATTTTGTTCAAACATAAAAATTTCTTCAGACTTTCACAAGATAAATTTAGATTCCTTAAATTTAAAGCTCATTTGTGAACTATTGTTGAAACTCGTTTCTCCGTTTTCTTCTTGCTTAACCGTAACCAAAACGATTAACACTCTTGAGAACTCAACATAAGTTAAGACAGTCACGAATTATTTTTCTTAACTTTTTTTTTCTCCCTCGCTCTTATCTCATTTTCTTGACACGGGGAGGTCAGGTGGCATTCGAGAAAATGTTCGAAATGTGCCGAACATGTAGGAGATTCGTGACCACTTAAGCTTTAGAACACGTTCTTTAGTGGGTGGAAAAGGATTTGCATTTTCTTCAAAACTTACAGAATCGATGGAATGGCTTTGTACCTGTTTGGGTTTTAATATGATTTATTCAGCTTGCAATTTATATTATTCCTTTTGCTTAAATTTCGTAAGCAGTAATTTTTATATTGGGTTGTTTGCTTTAAGTCATTTGAGCCACATTTAGGGAATATATAATTATAATCAGATATTTTTCTATCTATTTTTTACTTTTCTAACTATTTTTAAATCTATTTAATTTTATTTAAGAACTATGAATTTAATGGAAAATTTTAAAAGGGCTAAATCATTAAAACATGCATGAATATATTGTTTCATAATGTTTGTTTTTTAAATAACAGAAAATTTAGGAAACCATAAAAAACTCTTGAGATCCTAATACGAATAAAGAAGAAAAACCATTAAAAAAATCAAACAAAATCTTTATAGGAATATAGAAGAAAAAACATAAAGTGCTAATATACCATAAAAAAAATTCATAAAATAATAAAGAAGAGAAGGCTATAAAAAAATCCAATAAGATCAAAAAAGAAATTAAGAAAAGAGAATTATAAAACATCTCATAAGAGCATAATAGGAATAGAAGAAAAATCCATAAAGTGGTCATATTTCATAAGATCATAAGAGGAATAAAGAAGAGAGAACAATAAGAAAATTTCATGAAATCGAAATAAAGGAAAGAGAACCATAAAGAATAAAGAAAAGAAAATCATAAAACTTCTCATAAGATCATAATAGGACTAAAAGAAAACCATGAAATGGCCATTTCTCATAAGATCATAAGCGGAATAAAGAAGGGTGTACAATAAAAAAATCAAATAAGAACATGAAAAAGATGATAAAACCATACAAAATCTCATTAGATCATAATAAGAATAAAGGAGAGAGAGGAATAAGAAAAACTCATAAGATCATTATAGGAATAAAGATGCGAGAACTATAAAATATCGCATAAGATCTTATTTGGGTATTTTTTTCATATAGATAAATATTTTAAGTTTTTTTTTAATGATTTTAACATTTTTATTATAGTTTATTTTAGCGAAAACATTTTCAAGTATACATAAATAAAATCAAAAAATCTTAGTAGAAAAGCATACACCAAAGTAAATTATTTTAAATTGAAATAAATATCAAAGTAAAATGTTTTAAGTAAGCAAAATAAATAAATAATATTTTGAGGATTTGTTTTCTGGTTTTATGTTCTCGTTAAAATAAAAATACATGATTTTAAATAAATATGCACTGTCGAAGAGATATTTTTAGAAAATGCCGAATCTCCTTGGAGTATGACGAATCTGTCGCTTATTTAACGTTCTCCATTGGGCACCTGTGAACCTAAGTTATGAAGGCGAGCAGTATTTCCCTAGCACATTGTTGCAAACCCGTTCACAAGGTCGGCCACATTCACACAACAGAAGGCAACACACAGAGAGGAACGTCCATACTCTGAGCGAGATTCGAACCCGCAACTATTTTATCTCTCTCCATTTCTCTTTTTCTTTATACGTTTGGGCAGATCTCTAAAACCTTTAACTTATGATAATAAATAAAAAATAATTAAAAATAATAGACACACTATTTTTGCACCTCCAGAATTGTTTGAAAATGTATAAAATATCAGAAAATAATCGAATAAACAAAAAATTAAAATTTTTGAACTAATTTTTCTAGGTTTATATACATTTCATTAAAAATCATAAAAACGACAAAAGCATCATTTATTTAATAAACATATAAACTTATTGAACCTATTTTTCTTTTATTGAGCAATCTTTTCTTTTTAATAATTTCATACATATTTACCCTTCATTTTTCATCAAAAATTATTAGTGTCATAAATGAATTGAAAATTTTTAATATTAAGTTAAATTGTTATAAAATGTATAAAAAGTCTTATTTTCAGCTTACTTTTCAGTTAAAAAATATCTTCAAAAGCAAGTTACTCGCGATCAAAACTGTACGTATCTTAAAGTTAGTAATGCATAGTTATTCCTGTAATTTTATTAGAATTAATTTTTGCTTATTATGTTATATATTTATAAGAAAAGGTTTGAAGACATATGGGTTAATGATTCCTGAGATTCACCCATATACATTAGCTGCTTATGTTTAGGCTACACAAACATTTGAAAAATCACATATTTCTAAAATATATAATTCATAATACTTATAATGATCCATACATTCAAAATATATCAATACATTCATAATATATACATTCATTCATAATATATCAATACATTCATAATATATACATACATTCATAATATATACATGCATTCGTAAGGCATTCATACGTTCATAATGCATACATACATACATAATACATGCATAATAAATAGATTAATGACGTATTTTCTATGCTTTTGTAACTGAAATCATGAACGTTATTTATTTATTATTACTATTATTTTTCATTTATTTATTATTTATTTTGCTCTATATACCGAAAAAAGAAGTGATTACTAATATTGTCAAAATCAGCCAAATCAATATAGCCAAAGCAAAATAGATCAATACAACAGTGAGAGGAGCTCTCAAAAAATTGAAACGAAAATAAAACACATTATTAAGTAAAAAATATATTCGAAATAAAACATATCTAGTAAAGAATAGAAAATGAAATATAAAGAAAATACAGAACAAAACAGAAAACGAAATCTATAAAGTGAGTAGCGAATTCAAATGAACTTAGACGTACCGGAATCTTTCAAGAATGATTTAAAATACTTTCGTAATAAGATTGCCAGATTACAAAATATGAAAACAAAAGCATAAATAGAGGGATCTTTTATGGCATGTTCTTGCTGCAGTACTGATGAGCATTTGAATTGTTAGTTACCTTGGATTGGCCCGAAAAATATATCCAATTTCTTTTTTTCTTTATGTACGTATTTTTTTTCTGGGGGGGGGGGCGGCTGGGAGCAAATTTAATTAAATGGTTATCGCTCGTCTGGAAGCTTATCCTAAAATTCCTCAGTCAACATCATTCAAAATTTATCAGTAAAAGAAATTTACAAATTTGTAACACTCACATTTTTTTTTTCGTGGAAACTAAAAACTGCTGTCTTTTTTTCTCATCGAAAGGCGGACTTTAGTCCGAATCGAGGGGATTTTTTCCTTTTCTATATATTTTTTCTTTAGTTTAAATTTTAATACTAAGTTCATAAACCTTTATATTCTTGATAATTAGCTAATAATAAAAAGAAACATTTTTTCTTATTTTTCTTCAGTCTTATTTTTAATAAATTAAATCTCCTATATATCTCGAAAAAAGCTTTGTCAGCAGAAATGAACAAATTCCGAACCCCCAGTCTAACACTAGGTGCTTACGAAATATTTAAAAGTCCACTATCATTCTCCTTTTTGATTTGAAAGTCTCCTAACATCATGCGTAATTTGAAAAGTATGATTCAGAGATAAAAAACTTGTTCTAAAATTTCCTCTCATGGGTGATGTGTTTTCATTTTTAATAACCAATTTTTAATAAAGAATTTAATAGAAGCAGTTTTGTAAGCAACAGCTACACGAATATGTCGTTGAAGTACCGTATTTTGCAAGCTTATGATTAAAAAAAATAATAAATAAATAAAAAAAATGAACAAAAATGGAAGAAAAAACAAGCAAAGGCTATATTGAAATTAATGAGTGGCAGTGATCCTAATCCTTAAGCAAGAAGATAGAGTCTTAAACTAAGCTTTTGATTTCAGGGCTGGTTCAAAGCCTATTCAGTTTTACAAATTAGCCCGAAGATTAAAAAAAGAAATGCAAACAATAGGAAAATATTGTTGCTTAACTATTAGAATATTCCACGTTTTTCTTTGAAAAAAGAATAAAAGGGATAGAAATAATATTTCATTCCTATTTCTGTTTTATTTTAGGTTTTATTTTTGTATACATAATCATATTTATTTTATCCTAACGTTAAATCTGAATTATAAAACTATAAGTCGAATCTAATATTTTTAAAATAATGTAAAAAGATATCTTTGGCTTACTAAAAGGAGAAAAAAAAATTCTTAAATTCCAATTGTAAAATAAAACGTCTACGTTTGAAATAAATATGAAAAAAGGCTAAAAAAATTTATTTTTTATTTTTCTTTGATAACAAATTTAAAATGTAAATTCACAAGAAGCTTTGTATGTTGTATTATATCATATATGCATTTTATGTTGCATCGTATGACATATAAATTGGTAAATAATGTTATTTTATGTATGATCATTATATTATATGAAAAAAGATAACTTTACAGAAATAGTAAACCTTTTAAAGTTTGTATTCAAATTTTCCATCAATACATTTAGATTAAATTATATACAAACATTATATTATATGTAATAGAACAAAAAAATTTCTGACTTATTCTAAAGAAATAAAAGTAAACCTTTTTAAAGTTAGTATTTCAATTTATATTCTGATTTTGCATTAATATTTTTGAGTTAAATTGTATGAAATCATTATATTTTATGTAACAAAACAAAATAATGTTCTATTTCGAGACTTGTTCCATAGAAATAATAGACGAACCTTTAAAAAAGCTTACATTCCAAGTAATATTCCTAATTCCCTTTTAATATCCTTAAATTAAATCAGGCTTGGTATTATGCCTTGATGGGGAAAACCCTCTGTCAAATGATTTGGTTCTAATTGCAAAGGCTACGGTCTTATCAACGAGCATGTCTGCATTACTCTTTTCATCATATCTCTAAATCCTTTATCGAAAAGTTGTCCCAAGTCGGTCATTGGAATTGATGAATATCTATGCCCACGCCAACATTCTCTAATTAGAGGTCTCTTTTGGCACTCTTTGACATGCGTTGGCGATGATTTCATTTCACAGATACTGGAGATCAATAACGCCCTTCACCCCATGATAGACAATTATGAGAGATAACTTGGCATATTCACTTCAGGCTATTTAGAAAGAGTGTTTGATTAAGATCCTCTTACTAATGTTAGAGAGCCTCCTCTAATATTAGAATATATAACCGTCTTTGAAAACTACATCATAATTTACAAATTATTTTATATATTCCAAAATAGATTTTGAATAGGTATTTACGTTTAAAGGATTTGAATTTTTTTGTATTTTATGTTTAACTTTACTGAAAATTTTAACTAGCCAGGAATTAATCTATGTTAATTAATTACAAATTTATCACACATTAAGGTTGTAAATATCAAGAGCTTATTTCTTAGCTCAAATTTGACTTAGATTTCGGTGAAGATGGAGATTTCGACTTATTTTCTGCCCTCATTTTGATGTTCAACAGATTTGAAATTACAGTAGAGCCTCGATTATCCGAACTCAGATTTACTGGATTTTGCAATTATCCGGATAGTTTAAGGACCATGGATTTTCACACCTTCTTATCAAAAAAAGCTTCTTTATTTTCGGATTAAGGATAGGGGGAAGGAAAAGGGGTGAAAGAAAATGGCTTCTTTTGTCCCTAAGTGACGTAAACACAAAAACAAAAAATCACGTTCTTACCCCCCAGTTTTAATGAGGAGGAATAAGGGAACACTTTAAAAATGAAATTTTAAAAAATTAAACTTTTAAACACGCCACATGTGATAATAGGCACTACTACAATTACTAACTCTAAGCTTGGAAAAAGTGTGACGGGAAGCTACTTAAATGCATTCTCATAGCCGTTTTTTAAAGTTGTCCAAATATCTAGATTTTCCGTTATCTGGATCGGCTTTAGTTCCAATTGGTCCGGATAATAGGCGCTTTATTACGTGTAGGTGTTCGGTACTTGTGGTAGCACAATATTTCAATTTGTTTTTTTAAAGAAAAGGTGCTTGAATTTTACTTCCTTTTTTTTAATATAGCGTATTTTTGAGAATTAATTTTCCTATTCTTCAATACGTACTCAATTTCAAATGAATCCCCCGGTGCTGGAATAAAAAAATAAAAAATAAAAACGACCTCGTAATGCTCCTAACCTACCAGTTTCGAAGTGGGTCATTTTGGCCCAGCGAATTCTTTGTCTTTTGTTCTTTATAATATTCTTGCCCATATTGTACTTATGTGTTTTATTTCACTCCGGAGAATTCAGAATGATCGAAAAGGATCATGGGTAATTTAGGAAATGACGTGTGGAATAGGGAAGAAAAATCAAAACAGGAAGAAAAAAATTTATCCATTTACTGCTCGATTGAACTCAAAAATTCACGGTAGTAATCTTGAGTTTATATGTTTTGGGGCATTTGAATCTTCTAAATGGACCTCAATGGATTTCAGAAGAGTCTTGTGTGTTAAAGGAAGGAGTTAGCCCGCAGGAAACTCCCATACCTCGGAAGAATATCTAAAGTGGTACTCTAGCTTAGCACAGGGGGTGGTACGGATATTCTTTCTATATTCCAGAGTGCTATGGATGGAATAGGAATGAAGTTTGAGGGGGAGGGAGTTAAGTTTTTGAGCTTTCGAGACACGTGTCAGGGAGAAGGGAGGTTTCGATGTATTGCTAAGAATTTTGAAGCGGTATGTCCCATTACAATGTATTTCAGGAACGTAAGGGAAGTTGTAAATAATCCGCAGGAAGTTCTTTCCTGTTTTATTTATCGTTTTGTTCTTTTATTTTTTTTTATTGAAAGGAAAACGTAATTTTGTTTCAGATTTATCTTTCTGTAGAGTTCTGTAGGTTTTTATCTTCTTTATAGGGATTAGAGATACTCACCAAAATAGAGGATCTCGCAACTTTGTGTTATTACTATGTTTTAATTAATTTGCTTTTGGGCCTGTGTGGTTGGAATACTGCCATCGAAATTTTGACAGCTTTCCCACAGGCTAGAGCGCTCAGATCGCACCTTGAGTACTATGTCTGTTTACAATGCAAGTCTCAATCGCTTCCTGACTTATAAGATGAGTTTGACTCTCAATAAAATTTATCGTCAATCAAACCTCTAATTTTTTTAAACTTGATTAAAGATTCCAATTTCAGCAGTACCGTTGTGTTTTAAAACAACACGAACTTCAAACATTTTCTGACCTTCTTCTACGAGCAGAATTTATTGGTTTTTCATAGATAAATAGATTTTTTCGACAATGTAGAATTTTCGGTCGATTTCATCCAACTAACAGATCCAAAACTAAAAAGTAAAAGAAAATTTTAAAAACTAAGTTTTTTTAAAGGGACTAAAAGGATACAATGAATTTATTTCTGCCAACGCTATAAACAAAAGTGGGTCATAACTTTCTTAATAAATTTTGACCATCATCGAAAATTCCTCCGTCATCTTTCTAAAGTTATGGTCCCGACATTTTTCCTTCTAGGTCTGACATAAAGAAAAGAATTCTTCTTTTTTTGCTTACTTGGAAAATGTAGCTTTTAACATTTGTTATTTATTTTATCATTTTTGACATACTGTTATAAGTGGCTGAAAAAAGTATATTGTGATTACTGTTGTAAGTCTTAAAAAAATTTAGGCATCACAACTGTTAAATGCGTAAATTATCAGCTATTTAAAAAATAATAAAAATAAAATTAAAAAAATATTCAATCTAATAAAGCATGACAAACCTAATGAAATTTGACATATAACATGCATTATTGCACAATTTCAATGTATTTATAATGTTAAAATTCTTAGAATATAGGAATACATAAAATATTTCTAAAAAAGTACACTTTATTAATGCACCTTTTTAAAATTTAAAAAAATATGTTTGGTTTTATGTATTTAAAGCTATGAAAAATCAATAAAAAATTTTACTCTTCATAATTTTGTTGTTTTATGATTCTTGAAAAAATATTGTGTAAGCTATAGTGGAGGCCCCAGCATATAAAAGAGTTTTTAAAGGGTTTCCCTGGAAGAGTATCGCCCGCCAAACAATCTAAAACATAGAGGTAATGGGTTCAAATCGCGCCTTAACCCTGGATATGTCTTTGTGTTGTCCTTCTCTGAACTGTACAATATGTCTTTCAACTTGACAAAGGCTTATAAACCGTACTTATGTAATTGAGCACACAAGCTTGCATGCATGCGTAGGTAGGTAGGTACTTTTTTAAGACGCACTAGAGCTGCATAATGGGTTATTGGCGACGGTCTTTTAAACATCCCTAAGGATGTTCCGAGGACATGCCATCGCAATTTTGATCCTCTGCAGAGGGGATGACTCTCCTGCTTTGGTAGTACCTGCGCGCGAAGTCAAGCAATTTATGGCATATTAGTTTAACGAGCACTGATACCGCGCACCCTCGGTCCCTACGAAGACATATCGAAGTGGTCACCCAACCTCTTACTTGGATGATTGACTTCGGTATCTTACTGGGAACCGAGTCTCTACGATCAGTTCACTGCGGGGAATGTATCAGTTGCAATATATTAAATTGAATGAGTTTTAAAGATGGAAACTTCTCTCTCAAAGCTCAGATGATAAAAACGAGTTGCACAGATCCTCTTCATCTTTCTCAACTAAAATAGTAGTCCTATCCTCCTTAGTCCCGCAGTGGACTGATCGTTAAGACATGGTTCCCCGCAGATCACCGATGTCAAGCATCACTGGCTGCTGTCAGTGTGCAGGTGGGTGACCACTTGGATCAGTCTGCGTAGGGATCGAGGGTGTGCGGCATTGGTCCTTGTTAAACTGTGCTACCGTAAAGTGCTCGACTTCGCGTGCAGGTCGTTGGGCTACCGAATCGGGGGTGCCATCCCCTCTGCTGAGGATCAAAATTGTGATGGAATGTCTTCGGATCATCCTCAGGGAAGTTTCCCAGACCGTCGCCAATAGCCCATTGTGCAGCAATAGTGCGACGTAAATGAACTACAACAACAACCTATCCTCCTTAGTAAATGTTCCATCAATCTGTTTCTCGCTCTGATGATTCCGATTCCTTATATGTGTTGTTATGCTCCGTAAGGTAAAATGGTAGATAATTCTAGACTTTAATTGGTTTCTTTAAAAATATATATATATTTTTTTTACAAATATTTACCATAGCTGAGTATTTGAGGGATTATAATTAGTTATCAAGTAAGCGGTTCCTCAATTCGCAAATTTATAAAATTAAAGAGAAAAGTAATTTTTAACGAACATCCAATCTAAGTTTAAATATTAATATCTTCGTTTCGAAGCTTTAATGTTTAAATCTCCATCTTCATGTTTTAATATTTAAATCACCGTTTTTAATTTTTTTTTTCAATTTTGTAACTCTAGACTCTTAAACTCTTATCTCCTAAATAAATAATCGTGAGCTAAATAATTTAATCTAAGGAAAGATTTGAGGTAATTATTTTCATCTTTTACAATTTAAAGATTAGAATATCTTGTAGAAAAAGCAAGTTTATTTCATTAAAAACAATTTTCGAAATTATTTTCTTTTTCATTTGGGGGAAAATAATTTTAGTTTACAATTTTTATTCAATATTCGAAATTAACTCTACAAAGGAAATAATCTTACTTTGCACTAAAAGTATGTTGTAAATCGTGCGTTAAGCGTAATTATAAGGAGGGTTTGAGCATGTTTTAATATTACTATAAAATGTAATTTCAAGGTGTACTATATTCGTTTTGCAATTCGACTTGTTTCGATTTGCGAACTAAATTAAGGAATCCTTCGATGCATACTACCCTCTAATAATGATAGAGATACTTTTAGTTTTTTTTAATCTTTTTTTAAACTTTTTTTAGAAATATTTAGAATATTATTTTATAACTTTAGAGTTGTTTAGGTCATATGATTTCTCGCACTTCTAAATAGATTTCAAAGGTTTGAGTTACAGACAAATTACGAATGAAAGCAAGTGTTTTTGACCACACCATGACAAAAAAAAAAAAGAAAAAAAATAGAAATGCGCCTCGTAACTTGTATCAATTGTTTTGGTTATCATATGCACTAACTGCGCAAAATTTCGTAAACCTAGTACAAATATTCTTCATAAATAGATATGGACATTTTTATTTAAAAAAAAATGCGTTTCTTGCTAATAACTGTTGAAATCCTTAATAATTTAAACAGACTTTTTGGAGAAACATTTAAGTGATAAAAAAAAAAATATAATTTTAAATTTTAAAAAAAATGTGCAAGATATGAGCATTTAAAGTGATCTTTTCATACTGCGCATGCGCGATTAACATTTAAAAATATCTTTTCATAATTTTGTTTTGAATCTCATTTGGCAAAACGATGAATAAAGTTGAAATTAAGTATAGTAAAAAATTAAAAATTTCGGGTGTTCAAAAATATTTGTTATCGTTCATATTCATTAATGGTCCCTCAAACCTATGAAAGTTTTAAACTTTCTGGATGAGTATGAGAAACCTTAACACCTAACGTTACCCTATTTTATTAAAATAAAAGTATTTTGTTTTTACCAATTTCTTGAGTAATATAAAAAAATCCCAAAAACTAAAAGTGTCTGTCAAAGTAGTCTGATTACACTGATACGCGAAAATTAGAAATGTTAACGTCTCGGGCATAGAATAGGTCGTTGAATAGGAAATAGTGCACGTTTCAACATCAGAAAGTAATGTCTAGCTTTGATTTATGGTAATCTGTGTTCTGTTTGAGTGGTAGTAGTAGTATTACCTAATTTATTCGAACTAGAGCTGCGCAATGTGGTTTTGGCGTCCGTCAGGGAAACATACTCTAGAGTGTTTTGAAGACATGATCAAATCACAATATTGATCCTTTGCAAAGGGGATGGCTCCATCGCTATGAAAGCTCGACGATTTCAGCTCAAAATCGATCACTATACTGTAGAACAGTTTAGGGAGGATCGATATCTCGCTCCTTTACAGGCTGATCTAAGTGGTCACCCATCTGCTCACTGACCGCAGGCAGTGGTACTTGACTTTAATGATCTACTAGGAATCATGTCTTGCGATCAGCCTATGATGGGACTGTTTCTTATTTGAATAGCGTTTGATAAATATAATATTTAGTTATCATAAATTATGTGGGTAATATGAATTAATGTTTAGCTAGGGCTTTGGTGAAAGTTTAAAGCTATTAAGCTTAGATAGGATTAACAAGGTGACTTTTTAAAATCTTTAGGCTCAGCTAGGACTCACGTGGTAGTTTTAAAAAATTGAAGCTCATCCAGACCTAAAGCAGAAACATAAGAAAACTAAAAAGCAAAGATAGGCACTCAGAGATGTGAGAAAAAAAATTAGCATAGCTGTGCATAATGTGCAGCTGGAGATAATAGTTAGGCTTAACTAGGCCTAAAAAGTTTGTTGTTTAAAACTATTAGGCTAAGCCAGGTCTAACACTGTTATTGCTTAAAACTATTAGGCTGCTGGACATAAATTGATGGTCATTTAAATTTATTAGGCCCAGTTGGGCCTAACATTTTAATTGCTTTAAATATTTGGGCTTAGCCAGAACTAATGTAAGAGGTTAAGGAACAATAAGTCGTAGCTAGGTAGGCTTAACAACAAGACAGAAGCTCAGCTAACGTAAAGCTGTGAAAAATAAATAGGCTTATATAGGCCTAACTCAGAAATGTGAGAAAACAAATAAGTATAGCTAAGCCTATTTCAGGGGCATGAGAAAACAAACAGGCTTAGCTTGGTCTAGCGCAGAGATGTGAGAAAACAAATAGGCTTAACTAAGCCTAACGCAAAGATGTGAGAAAGCGATTAGGCTCAGCTAGCCTAATATGGTGACTTAACAACCACCTAATATGGTGGTTATTCAGATCCCGTAGGCTTGGCCAAGCCTAAAATGGCAGTCATTTAAAACTATTAGGCTGATCTAAGCCTAAAATGGTGATAGTTTAAAATTATTAGGCTTAGCTAGGCCATATTTAGAGGCATGAGTTCTAGGAAGTTTTGCAATAGCCTAGGGTACTGTTCTAGAGTGACGTAACTAACGCAACAAAAGTACTACTACATGAATTTGATTTAAAAAATGTGGAAATATCAGAAACCACCATTAGATGGCATCATTAATTGTCAATTGTAACCGTAACCTTCTTAAAAGATGCTTGTTAAAAGACATCTGCATTTTTTTGTGTAGTAGTAGTATCATCCATTGTCCTGCATTCATCATGTTGATATAATATATTCTTTTTTGCTACTTACCCCTTTGACTAGTTTTTTTTCATTTGAATAGTTTTCCTGTATTTTAGGAAAACGAGATGTATTCACTAATAATAGTTTAACCAATCTTCAGTGTAATATTAAACCCGATAGAAATAATTGAAGTCAAAAAACCAAATAAATAAACCATGAGATGTGAGTCGTAAAAAAAAGAAAAACTCGAACATAGTTTCCCTGAGAAACTTTATTAAAAACAAATATCCATCATGGACAGAAGAACGTATACAAAAATAAGTTGTGGGACTAGGGACATTCTGCCCATATTCACAAAAAAGTGCAATTTTTTTTCTTTTTCTGTTTGGGTAATTGTCCTTGTATCCACAACATCCCATATAATAAGTATCTTATTTACAATAAAATATACACAATCAGTCTTTTCGTTCTCAGTTCATGATAGTTTTATTTATAGGAATGAAGTCTTTTTTTTATTTATTTATGCAACACAGTTGATATATTCAATGAGTATCTATTATGTCACTAACTCCGGGAGAGAATTCAGCTTCGGCACGTTGCCACCATGTCGATTTGATTGTTCAAATAAAGGGTCGTCTTAAAATGAGTTTATTGAAGAATCTCTGTGTCCCCGCCAACCTCCTACTTGGCATGCTTCGAACCTGACTGCGCATGATCACAAATGAGTCAAAAAAATGGCATATTTCTCAGAAATGGCAGCTCATATTGGACTAGACGTCGGTCTGAATGTTCTTGACATAGGGCCTATGTAGTGTTGCGCATTCATCCATAGGTAAGACTTTAACTCGTTTCTGTGGTGTGATATGTGAAAAGTCTCTTAAAGCAGCTTCAGATTCCATGTCCATCTAAAAGAAGAAAAAAACAGAATTATATTGATCATTTATGCTCCTAATTGTGTCGTTGTGACACAGTGGTTAAAATACCAAGCTGCAATTGTATAGAACCGGTGTTCTAACCTCAGTAAGACGTTGACCTTCAGATCGATAAGTAACAGATTGTCTGGGAAGTAAGTTCTGGCAGTGCGTAATGCTGACCTCATCATACCATTGGTCTCTAAATTGTGAAGCATTAACATCATTTATTCATTTATTTATGATACTAAACTCCGTGATTCCCCTGGTCGAAAACTGACTATTGAAATTCCTTGCTAACGTGATTCTTTTCGTTCCGAAAATGAATGTTCAACAAAATAAACGTTCAATACAACATCAGCGGAACGAGGATAGTTCCATGAAGGCAATATTGGTTGCATAAGCAAACTAATTTGTCAAACCTTAGTACACATTTTGACTGAATCAGTTTGATTGGGGTTCTACTAACATAGTATTTCATTCCTTCTCAGGATCAAAGGAGATAATATTGCTTGTCTTGAAACAGGTATATTTATTAAAAAAATGTTAATTGAGCTCATTTTTAACTGTGTTTAACAATTTTAAACTGTCCAAAGATGCAGATCTTTGGATAGTCTGAAATTGTTAAACGCTGTTAATACTGTTTGACACAAAAATGTTTCAAAAGTTCAGTTCCAGTTTTTTTTTAATATAGAAGCTTATATGATTTTCATCAGAACAAACTGCTTCTTCTGCGTAATTTTTAGTTTACAAAACTAAGTTACGTGAATTACAATGTACGGAAAACAATCTGAGATCAGTTATGATGTACGACAGTCAAATCACAAGAGATTTGATAACAGTTATTTCGTAATTTCTATACATTTTGAAAATTGAAAAAGTCCGAATTTTTCATCTGTAACACGGTGGTTATGTGATGTAGTGCCAGTGAAGTGTGCTCAAAATGATTAAAACTGTTGCCGTACATAATGTTGAAAATGTTCATTTAGTATAAGCTCCCTTATTTCCTCTTTCCACTTAAATAAATATTTGAATAGAAATGTAATAAAAATGTAATAAAACTGTATATATATATATATATATATATATATATAGTTAAATTTTTTTCATTGAAATGACAATTCTTACAAAATATGCATTGGGAAATCGCTTATTCCGCTCCAAAGTTCATTTAGTGCAATTTAAGTAGACCGATGTTGAGCAAATGGGACCTACATTTTTCGATTTACGAATAGAAAATTGCTAATTATTATTTTTTATTTAATTTGTAATATTATAACTTTCTTTTACGGAATCTTTTAAGTATTGAAAATACGAGTTTTTATTACATAAAGAATTATTTCATGCGAAAAATAGGAGCTGGACTGTTTGAAAAGTCTGCAGTCTTGCGGATGTTTACATTTTGACAAGAGATTTGGGGTTACTTGCACTGGCCATGTGTTTAAGGATTCACCCATTCCTTAATATAGTAGAATTTGTAAATTACCTGTCTAGGCCTACTAATTGTTGTTATAGTTTGGCCTAATCCATTCACTCCCATAAGCTGCAAACTAGCTGCATCTGTTAAAAACTGTTTATTTAGACCTTCTTCTGCACTTTGCTCCGAAGGAATGCTCACATCTGCACAAAATTTATGCATACGTTATTGAAAACATAGCTCAATGATAATAAAGTAATATTAATAATCAAAAATATTATACTTATCAGCCTTAGAACAAGGGAGGCACTAAATGTTTATAAGATTTGAAATACCAGAGATTAAAATTCATTTAAACACATTTTCTCTGATTGAAATTCTGCAATTATTTTTTTTCTTTTGCAAGTTTATTGCAAATTAACGTAATTTTTCGAAATATTGGCGCAAATTCAGTAACTTCATTTTTAAAATCTGTGGTTGCTTCGTTGCTCTTGCGATTTCTTTTCTTTTAAAAATAAACTTAGTTAACTAAAATTAAACGAAGTTAATTTAATTTTTTTTATAACCGAAGTTGAGAAGCTCTACCATTTTTGGGTTCAGGAATATCAATAATCAATTCCGTCGCCTTGTAATTTTGAACACAAGGGTGCCCCTGGATCAAGTATTGGGATAAACCAGCTTTCGTACTGGACTTTTGACCGAACAAACCTGCACATTTGTTACATTGAGAAGAAAACCTCCCATGGTTAGCCAGGCGGCATGAGGAATTTCAAACTCATGTTCCGCCTGCCATTGAAGAAATTTTTACGTCGGGAACATAGCTTGTATCGAGCAGCCATCGAGGGGATTCATGTCTGAGTCTCCTCATTGGGGAGTGATTGCTCTATGAGCTACAGCAACTTTTTTAAAGTTAATTTTAATTATTAACCTTAATCGAATTACAATATGATTTTAATATTTACACTCATAAAATATTCAAGCTTTATAATAGGGTTGAAAAACGCATGATCGTTAATGGTAGAGCGAAGTTCGCGGGTAGTTAAACGTATAAAAATATTTTTAGAAACTCAAATAAATTATTTCATAAATAATTAAGAAAATTACTTTTAAGTCAAACCAAAAAATTAAAAAAAATCCTTATTACCAATTTAACATTTAATACGCATCGTTATTAATAAAAAAGGATGGGAGTAAATGCTTAAAAGTAATTGATTCGGAACTTTTGTAGTAAAAATAATTCCAGTGAAAGGACGGTGCATTTTTAAAACTTCCCCTTAAAAAGATTAGTGAACGCTAATCTATTAACTTTAAATTTTTATATATGAACAAAAAGCGAAATTCATTATTTCTTACACATAAAATATAAGGCAAGCGTTCAGTACAAAGAAGCTAGAGGTATTTAAAAGGAATTAAGGAATCAGAATATGAAGAAAAAAACCGATGTTTTTAAGAAGGGAGCATTAATTAATTTCAAGAAAGGATATACCTTATATCCACAAAAATACTCCAAATTCAATTATTTAGCCTTTTTTATAAAAAAAATAAAATAATAACTTTTTTTTCGTGTTTGCTCAGCATTTTGTTTGTTATTGTCAAGTAACGCTATTTTGAAACTCATATAACTCCAAAACCGTTGGGCTTAGGGTTCTAAAATTTGGAGCCCCCCCCACAACCGAAGAATCTGTTAAAAATTTAAAATTTAATTATTTCGTAGGAGAGAAAAGTTTGAAAAATTATTTTTTAACATTAGCCATTGTTATAAATAAAATGATTCTGTTTAAGATTTTATCACACGCTTTTGATGTTTAATTTTTTTTTCACAAGTTCAGTCATCAACGTAAATGGCACGTGGATCGGTATTACGTCACCGCATCAGCGCTTCTAAAATTATAAGAAATCACGTGTTTATTTTAACTAAAGATATGCCTTTAGAAAGGTGTAATTTTTGCAAACACAAAATGAATTAGAAGAAAAAGTATGAAGTAAAACCGCTTTCACTATGGGTTTGCAAAAAAAAGTATTAAATAAAATTTTGCGCGTAACTTTTAAAAATCGAGCTTAAGAAGTTTATCTTAAAATGTCTTATAAAATTTAAAGCACGTAGAAAATCGGTGGTTTTCGCACAATAATAACAACACAAAATAAACCACAGACTCTTTTTCTGCTTTCTTAAAATATTTTATAAGAAATTCTCGCAACGCATTTTGAGATAAGTTTTGAATAAAATGACTATAATTTCTGAAAACTTAGCCGTAACTTTACCAACTCGATTTTCGTAGGTTACACTTGTTTATTTCAGTTATTTATTATACATACCTATAGAAAAGATGTTTTTTAAAATAATTAAAGTTATTTTATCAGCAAGTCTATTAATTGAAATATGTACGAAATTAGTACCTGGAATGATATCTGGACCTTTTTCTTCACCTGGACTTTTACTTGCCTCATTAAAATCATCGTCTTTGGTCAAACCAGGCTGAAGTCTAAAAAAAATTTTTTTTTTTTTTTTTAAAAATAATCGAATAATTTGACGTAATACTTTTCATTACAAATGACTAGACTAAAATAAGCAACAAAAAAAAGCAAAAAAAACGAGTATTTTTCTCACATTTTTTGGAGATTTTTAAATTCTATAATTTAGAACCTTATACATTAAATTTTATTAAAAAAAACAAACTATAATATTTACAAGTAAAAATAAATATTAAATTGAAACGTTGCGTGTATTTGCTTTGTCAAAACAAACTTTCTAACAGATAAAATGAAATTATTTAATGTTTGGTTCCTTTTTCTTCTTTTCACTAATTTTCAACACAATATGGCAAAAAGTGTTTAAAATCATTTTCTTTTCTTTTATGGATTTGCATGCAATATTCTTTCATACTATTTTGTTAAGAATTGAACGCAAGAACATACTCAAAAGTTTCAACCTTTGCAATTCAGTTCAAATCTTTAAAACTCTCATTAAATCTTTTAAATTATATTAAATTTTTGAAATGAATATAATTTAAAAGATTTAATCAGAGATCAGATTCGTATATTGCATTTTGGAAATGAAGTACAATATGGTGAATTCAATCCAGCCCCAAACGAACACACGATTTTGAGGAGTTTAATACTTCCTTTGCACAAATTGATCTCAATGGTTAAAGTTTGCGAAGGCTTTATCTCACTTTTATATTAATTTGTGGTAACCCATGAGAGCAGTATTATTATTTTTGTATTAAGTATTATCGAAGCATAGTGTTTGACTTTTGCTCCCGTATTCGAAAAATATATATTAAGGTTTGCCGCTACAGAACATCCGGTATATTCCGGTATGTATAATATAGGAATGATTTTTAGTCTAATATTATAAAGAATAAACATATTGAAAAAATTATTTCATTCAAAAGATACTCACTTGTAAGCCTTCCTTGCCAGTATTTGACCTGAAAAATTAAAGCACTCTTATATTAGATATCAATGCTTAATTTCTTTTTCTTTTATGAAATTAAAAATACGTTAAAAGTTCTACTAAAATTTAAATATATTTTATACATTTATTACATGTTATATAGTTTAGAAACATTGATTTTAAAAAAATGAATGGTAAGGTCAGAGTAATGTATGAATAACATAAAGAAGTTTTAGTTTTAAAACATCTCATTCAAATTTGGAAGTAACCATCAGTTGAATTTTTCTTTCAAATTATCTTTGTATTTTTTTAAGACTTATATATTTTTATATTAAAAGTACATTAGTATTGCGCTTCAGAAGACTCAATATTAATTCTTATGATATCATTGTTAAAACTAGTCAAAAAGATTCATTTTGAAAAATCATTAACACTATCTATTGACTCACTCATAATTATTAAGATATCATTCTTAAAACTAGTTTGATAATTTTATTTTCAAACATAATTAACTCATTATTAACTGTTGTAACATGACTGATAAAACAATTTTCCGAAATTAATTTTAACAATTAAAAAACTCTTTCAACATTTAAGAACTTGTTTTTAGAAATTATAGTGATTCATTATCAATTCTTATGAAGCAATGTTAAAAGTAATTAAAAAAAAAATATTTTGAAAGATCATTACGGTTTTATTAACTGATTAATAATGATTATGAGATTTTTGTTACAACTAATTGGAAAATATTATTTTGAAAGATCATTGAACTAAATTAACTCATCAATAACAATTATTGTATGACTATTAAAACTAATTCAAAAACATTTTTTTAGAGAAATCATTAGTGCTCTACTTACTCAATATTAATTACCCTTTAACTGTTATAAATTAGCATGAAAATGTTTATTTTATACGTACTAGAGGTTTTTTTTTCAAAATTTTGATCTATTTTATTGTTTTACTGAAACATATCCTAAATAATGTCTTTTTTTCAGCCGCTAAAGCGATCTAACACTTTGAAATTTAAGAAATGTGAGTTTTCAGAATCGAGCTGTTAATTAAATACTATAATAAGAGTTAAAAATAAAAGTTCAGTCAACAAACCTTTGTGCCTTTCATGTCTTATTTTGCACCTCATAGCGATGACAACTATCATGGCAACGAAGACAAGACCTGCCACAATGGACATCAGCACAATCAACACTGGACTAAAACTGACTTGCCACACATTATCTAAATGCATAAAGATAATATACAGATAATGACTCAAATGTGAAATGTAATCATATTCAAATATAGATAAAAGGATCGTTATTCCATAGACTAAATTCGCCCTCTCTAATATTTCATAGAAGATCTTAGCAATATATCGTGAAATATGGAAAATATTTAGACATCACGATAACAATATTTCATTAAGTATCATGGTGCCGATAAATTATCAATACGTCGTGCATAAAATGCATAAAATAAATATCTAATATGATAATATCGAAAATTATCATTAAAAACAGTTATCGAATACAATGGTATTGTGATCAGTATCGAAAACTATAACTGTTGAATACATACGGTGTTGTTACAAGAATTATCAATAACGATGAGTATAAAACACTATTATTTCCTGTTTATTATTGACAACAATAAATAATATATAACGATAATTATCGAATAAAATAACACCATGATTATTTTCAGCAACGATAAATATAAAATACAATGATTAAGTGAGTTAATCGATAACGCAAATTATATAGCATAGATATCATTAGAGACAGCAAAAAATATCAAATACTATAATTTTGTAATAATCAGAGATAAAAATAATTATCTTATACGAAAAGAGCATAATCAATATTGACAATGATGAAAATCTAATGCAGTGATTTTGAGACTTTTCTATAGGGATAATTATCAAATTCGATATTATCACGAGTGCTGATAAATATCATTAGAGCATCAAAAACCTTAATTACCATAAAATCGATATAAATTTGCTGACTTGGGAAAATATCGCAATAATCCGTGAAATGGTATTTTCTGGTTATGTATCGCGATAATCAAATTTTGATACATCCAGATTTTGTAAGAAATAAGCCATACAATAAAAATCAGATTCCATAAACCTAAATACAGTTTGCCCGTAAGGTCATGGTGTACTTTTGGCCGGTCACAATAGAAAAGTTTTCTATGATTTTTCGGGCACACTTTAGTTATCTGAGTCCCCATAGTTGTTCACATTAACTGTTAAAAACGTTAGAGCGTATTGTCTGTTGAAAAAGTATCGAACCAAAAAGTTCTCGTGCGTAAAAAAATTGAATTATTACAACTTTATAGTTTCCCCAAAAGCTATTCGGACTTCACAGCGCATGCATGACAATTTTCCTACAATTACTCTTAAAAATTCTTTACAATTATTTCCTACCATTGCTCAAGGACAAGGCGTACTAATATTTGAAAAAGAGATTGCCAATAGATGTAGGCAGGGCCGGATTAACCTATAGGCACACTAGGCACGTGCCTAGGGCCTACGAAATTCAGGGGCCTACGAAAAACTTGGGAGAAAAAAATTTGTTGACAAAAATAATTTAGCTTTAAAAACAAGAAGTGTATTTTGCACAAAATTATGAAGATACAAATAAAAATATAATATTTTTCGGTAATAAATTGTTTTGCAGAATCTTATGATCTAATACAGTGGTTCCCAACCTGGGGGCGATCGCCCCAAAGGGGGCGATAGAGCTTATCAAGGGGGCGATAATCCATAGGGGGGCGATCAGGGGGCGACGAGTATTCAAAAGATAAAAATTTATAATAATATTAATAATAAAAGCTACTTGAGATTGAAATTGAAAATATATATGAAACCTATCGTTCTGGTGTAGACAAAGAATTATGATAGTTAAAAATTAAAAAGTATTCAAGTGCATGATCGTTTTCGTCATACGTTTTGGTATCGCAGGCGGAAATCTGATAAGTCACTCTGTTCCTCTGAGCAATAATACTGTTTCCATGCGCATTGATGAGATGGCCGCCGACGTTGAATCAAAACTCATCAAATTTCTGAAAGAAGGTAAATTTGCTTTGCAGATTGATTCATCAACTGTGATAGATAACAAAGCTGTTTTAGCTTACGTGAGATTCATAAATGAGAGTAAGGAGATTAACGAGGAAATGTTGTTTACAAGAACTTTGAACACAGATACAAAAGGATCGTCGATTTTTAAATTGGTCAAAGATTATTTTGAGGAAAAAGAAATTCCCCTCACAAATGTAAGTGCTTGTGCAACAGATGGTGCTCCAACCATGTCTGGTTGTCAT
>NC_092204.1:89477038-89605140 GCF_043381705.1 Parasteatoda tepidariorum | reverse complement strand
TTGGAAACATATCCCAGTCAAGATGGACTTGTTCGTTTAGCGAAAATAAAGACAAAATCTGGTGTCTTTATTCGCCCTGTTCAGAAACTGTGCCCTATGGAACTGGATAGTTGTGATGTTATTGCCAATAATACTCCGAATGATTGTGTCAACCCTAACCCTTCAGTGACTGATAACTACAGAAAAACTGATTCTGTGACCACTCGAGCTGGTAGGGTTGTGAGAGTGCCTCAACGTTTTAGACAGTAATATTTTGAGTTTCAGTGATCGACATCTCTAAAACTCAAGAGGGGAGTGTCGAGAAACTGCGATGAACAATCTAACTTTAAAATTTTAACTGTAACTGTAGCGAGGCGGAAGTTTTGTAAACAGTAGGGGAATGATCGCCTCAGAGAGAAGAGGTTGATATGTAATGCTCATTTCAAAAAAGCTTAATGTTTCGTTTTCAATTATGTTTCTTGTTACGTTTTGTGTTAAATATTAAATGTTTTAAAAAGAAATAGTTAATTCCTTTAATGGCAGAACTTGTTACTTTTTATTATTGACATCTTTTTATTTTTACAAGAGTAGCGATCCTTTTTAAAGCGAAAGAAAAACATTTCCATCTTCTCACCGGGAAAATTGAAGAACAACAGAAATTGCAGGTAAGGTAATTTTGCCTTTACCTTTAATTAAGAATTATTATTGAATTTAATTGAGTTGATTAATAAATAATTTATTTACAAGTACTACTAATTGGTTTATGTCCGAAAATCTTATGGGTTGAGCTAGTTGTATCTAAACGGCAAACGTGCCTTTCAAATCTCATGCTGTATTCTTGAAAAATTCAGAAAATTTCCATTTCATACACTATTTTCTAATAAACAAAGAAACAATGTTGTTTGTTCCGTAGAAAGGCAACCTAATAGAATAACGATATGAAACGTGGAATGAGAGCTTTCTGGGAGCTCAAAATTTCGACTTTTTTGATTGCTCAAATTTGTTTTCTCTTTAAGTTGAAGGGATAAATCTAAGAAAAAGATTTCTAGAATAGGAATAGGATTACAAATATTTCATAATAGAATTACAAATAGAATAGAATTAGATTACAAATATTTCATAATGAAAATTATTTATTCTTATTTTTATTTAATTTTTTTTGGAGCTCTGTCTGACTTTTCTCGTTTTGACTTTCGTTCTGAAGATCGTTTTTACTTTTTTTCGTTTAATTGTCTTAAAAATAACTTGAAGGAAAAAGAGTTTGCTGCATATTCATTAATTGGAGTTCAATAATCTGTATTTTTAGCACTTGATTTACAGATCTTTAATGTTTTTAGCATTTAACGTAGCTTTTGCCAGAACCAAACCGAAACCAAAACTCTAAACTAAAAATTATAAAACTCATTAGTTATGAAAACAGTTATCATTTACAATTATCATATAATTTTGAACTGGTTAGTTATGAAAATAGTTATCATTATAGGGCGTTCACTTATCACGGTGTCAAGGAGAAATTTTTTTTTTGGAAGACAATTCCGTTGCTTAGCAACCAACAGGAAAAAAATCTGTATTAACGGTTAAAAACAAGTCATTTTGTCTAGCTCAACTCAGTTACCTAACACCAAAAACCTTTTCTCTGAATAGTGAATTAATTTTATAAGTATCATCTTGACACAACAGGATTTCCCCTTATCTTTAACAGTGCCATCTATTGACCATTAAAAAACCACAAAAACATACAAAAAACCACTATTAAGGAAAACCATCACAAAAAACCACGTTCTGCCAAAAAACCACAATCGACAACACACATTTTAGATCCTATAACACAATCTAATAATTTTATGCTTTTTTTTCTCACTATCTATTTGAATATTTAACATTATTCAACCAACAATGCACGAACATAGCAGTGATTTGCTTAAAAATAATTAGAATAAACTTAATGCATGAATACAAGTCACACGATATTCCGTTTAACATTGTTCAAATAATTTTCAAGTACAAAACTTAATATGTTTTTTTTTCTCCTTTCATTTGACACACATTAATGAAAAATGTTGGTTAATGCTAATTAACAGGTAGAAAAGAGGAAGGTAGCCCTAGTTTTAATCATTCTTCACATCTGCATAAGCTTCAGCGGTGCCCATCCTTAAAATAGCTCTGACGACATGTAACGCTGTTATTAATTACAGCTTTTGCCAGCACACGTGCATGCATATTTAATGAATTCTCATTAACGACAGGGCGTGAACTCACTCTTTCTCTCTCGTTTTAAAGTCAAAAATATTTTGTACATTTCTAAATGATCAAATAATTTACTAACTTGTCTCAAGTTTACATGGATTAAAATATTTACATAGTGATATAGTTAGGAATTATCAGGTAGGGTCGGTACATTAAATAATAGGTTAAGATAATGAACATGAAAGTGGTTATTCTAGATTTTGTTTTGGAAGAAACCGCAACGAAAGCAATAAATCTATAAACTTTCAATCGGTTTTTTTCCCTATTTTTCCCCTCTTCTTTTTAATTCTGAATTCTGCCTTATATTTTTGAAAATTAAAAGTGGCTTCGAGCTTAGTTTAATCCTTTTATGCCCTACCAGAAAAAGTGGTCTAAATCTAAAAACACCTGCAACAAAAAAAATTTGTTATTTACGAAGTGGAAATTTCTTTCTGTTATCTTCCATTCTAGCTTTTAAAAAAGCAAACAAGAGTTCTTTATAAACACAAATATTTATATTATTAATTCAAAATTTAAAAAAAGAATTGTCAGAACTATCTTGTTTATGCCAAATAAAACTTAATAAGACACTTGTGGTTAATAATAACTTAATAATAAGACACAACTTTTTTTTTCTTCTTTGGAAAAAAAGGAGCCATTCTTTAAGAAGGACATTTTTTACAAATGGATTAAAAAATAAAAAATCTATTGTTGTTTGAATGGTTTGCACAATTTTCAAAAATAAGTGAAAGAGTTTTTCCTCAGCGCCTCTGAAAGAGTCAAGCCTGGAGTATTTAGTGAAAGTTCTTAAATGGCAACTTACCATGTTCTTTCTCAACTCTTCAATCAATTCTTGAAAATAAATTCGGTTAGTAAATATTCATGAAAAACTTATATCGATAAAAGGAAATATGAAATAATAGTAATGAGAAGAAAGAGCTTCTTGAAAAAGAAGAAAAAAAAGCGGGCACAGAAGTCTACAAAAAGGAGGAGTCAGGCAAGTTATGTCACAGTGTTTTGTGACACCTAAAGAAAGAGATTGACAAATCAGAAATTGTTAGTAGAAATCAAAGTACATTGGGACAGCTAAAGAAAAAGAATATTTTGAAGAGTTAGAAATTATATGTAATCACTGTGAGTGACAGCAGAAGAGAAAAAAATATTGTTAAAAAATTATTGTTAAAAAAATTATTGAAAAGAACTAAGAGCGTTAAATAGGAATTAGACTGATAAGAAAAGTATGACTGATTCATTCAGACTCAGGCAGAGTATAAGAGTCATTTTAAAACTGATAATTATCATTTTAAGATTTATAATTATTTTTATATGCTTATAAGATAAATAATTATCTTTAAATGCATTGACCAAAAATTTAGTGCATTTTCTTAAAGTAATATATAGATAGATTTGCAAGTCGATCCGCCAGAAATTGTGAAAGTTAAATTACGTCGTTTAGAAAAATGCATTGTATGTAATTATTGATTTCCTTCATTCCACAAAATTGCCAATAAATGATCGCTTAAGTTAGTAGATTTTGATTGATTTAATTTTAAATAATAAATTTTTAAGTAAGTTATAACCTGAGTATGTAAATGTGATTGCTTGAAAATATATTTAAGTTACTAGGACGATAATTTTCACAGTCAGTTTTTTTTGCTTAACTTCTGGTTATGGAAAATACTTTTAGTTAATTGAAAAGTAATTTTGAATGAAAAGAATAGTAAAATAAACCTTTTGAGGATTTTGCTCTGCTTTTTTTTATTGCATTTTAATCAAACAATGGACTATGCCTATACTTAGTTTTTTCGAAGTCAAATTATAAAAATAATTATAATTATTTAAAATTATATTAAACATAATAATCTTAAAAATTTACACTTCTTTTAAAACGTTTTATTGCTAGAATTGTATAGTAACGAAATAACTTGCTAAATTTTGAATATTATTTTTCTTGTTAGAAACTAAGAAAGTTTTTTTAAAATGAGTTTAACTTTTAAACTTTAAACTTTTTCATTTTTAAGTAGAAAAATAACGGAAAAAATAGATGCAATAATATAAAAATACAAAATATTTGTATGACTATCAGTTGATTAGTCAAAGATGTTTAAGTAAGATCTAGTCTAAACTAACCAATACATCATGAAACATATATAGCAAGATATTCACAGAAAATTATTATACCCCTAAAACTACGAACAGTTACAGCTTTAGCTATACGCATAGTATTTAATTTTTAATTCGTTAGACAAATGCACTCATTTACTAAACATATTACCAATTAACAGAATATGTTAAAATTTCATGACCTTTTTTGGTAAACCACAAAAAAAATACAAAAAGTTAATAAACATCGAAAGTAGTTTCCATTTCATAGAAAAAATAAACAAATTTATGTACACCTAAATGCTAAGAACGGAAATAACGCAATCATGTGACGTGTCATTTCCGAATTAGTGACTTTCCGAAACAATAGTGAATAAATCACTCTCCGTATCAAACACGTGACAGTAAAATCACTGTTAACCGTAATCTCTCATTAGAAAACAATAAAAACTATTTGCTTATTTGTATATTATTTTTTTGACTTTTTATAAAACCAGAATTTTGTATAAAAGTTTAAAACATAGAATAAACATGGGTTAAATATATTTGCTTCAAGTGGTGGCATGAGGCAAACATCTGAATCACATCAATAATAAAGTTTAGAAGGATATTTTTGATGAATTCAGTCATTCTAAATAAGCTATGTCTGAAAATAACTATGGATAATTATTGCGACAGAAGAAGAGCCATGATGAATTATCTTTAGCAACAGAGAACATGAATGTTGCTGTTACCTCTTCTTGTTTGACTTTCGGGTCCTGGCAACGTGTTGGTCCTCAAGACGACTGCCTGACTCCTCCCTTTGGCATTGACGGCATAGACGACTACAACGAAGGTCGTTCCTGATCCCAGACCCCGGACCTGAAACATAGGGTGGTGTTCTGAGCTGAGGTTGGCCTGCAACCTATGCAGCTCGGTATCATGAACCTCTAAGACAAACTGCTGTTGCAGTCCGCCGTCATAACCTGGACTGCATTCAACAGATATGCCATCTTCTGTCTGGTTGGTAACACTGCAGTTTTCAACTGAATCAGGTGGACCTAAATGAGACACAAAATGTTCAACTTTTTTGTTGCTGTTATCTGCGGCTGTTTATTTATCTGGAAAATGTAAACAACAATAAAAGATAATTTTTTTTTTAATTCGATAAACAACTTTGAATTTTGTTTCAATACCGAGTGTTAAGCCTTACAGTTTTCAATTGAATACGATGGGCCTAACTGAGATGCTAAAAATTCAACTTTTTTAATTCTGTTATAAGCTGCTGTTATCAAAAAAATTTAAACACTTCAACTACTAAAGTCTTTTTTTAAAATCTTTTTTTGATTAATAACTTTGAATTTTGTTTCAATGCCGAGTGTTCTTCAATCACAACCGTTAATAACTTTTACAAGCATCGGCAGTCTTGAAATAAATTTTCTATGCATATTAAGGGGGGGGGAAACTATATTTCCACTGCAAAAAAAAAAACTTCATCATAAACTGATGAATCATTATAGTGAGAGCCGAGATTAAAAAATCAAAACCAGTTCAATTTCTGTATGACATTTTCGATTATCGCATTTAACTCTTCATATTTCTTTCTGACAAATCCAACAAATTTTGACGTTAATCTCACTTTTCTCGATAGCAATTCTTCAGATTTTAATAAAGTTTGATTAGGTTTTTTTTCCTAACCTAAATGCTAATTTGAAAAAACCTAATATGTATATAAGATTTTTTTTTTCATGAGTTTAACAATATTTTAGATGGTGATCACAAATCCCTTAACTGTCATATGAAAATAACTGATTCAAAAAAGTTTTAATGAATTTCTCGAAATAAAAATTCTTTTTTGATATTTTGAAGGTCGATAATAGGTAATAACCAATCTCTGCTCCCCAGCCTCAGGGAGAAAACATTTCGAACAATTTAATTTCAAACTACTTTTTGTGTCTTTTCATTTATCATTATGAAAAAAATAGAAATAGAACATTTTTTTTGTCAAATAAAATCTAACATTCAATGGAATGCTCATATTTTTGAGACATAATCCAATTAAAATATTTTCAATTTGAAACCTGCCTTACAAAAATAGTACGAAACACGGTATTTTATTAATTTATTTTTCGTATTCAGTACTAATGATTTCTCCCTATTTTTCGAATTTAAAAGTATAACTTTTAGAAAATTACGATTCATTGAATTTTCTATGCATACAGACTATCATTAAATTAAATTATGTATTCAGATTTTCAACTTTGGTTTATTTTATAACTTTCAGCTGAGTTCGTTAACAAATAGTATTAGTTTAATTTGATAGTATAATGTAAAAAAAAACCTTATTCATTAAATTTAATTTCTATCTGCAATGCTAAATTAATAAATGAAATCATTAACAAAAAGAAAATCATTAAAATATATGGAAAATTTTAAGCAGGATTAGAGTTTGCTAATTTTACAAATTTGGAATATTTAATTTACTGCTTAAATAAATAAAACAATAACGATATAAATAACAAACATTACTATTCAGCTTTGATTTTTCTAATTAAAACACGTTTGAATTGAATAGTTTTACTGTTGTTTTTATTAAATTACTATTTTAAATTTTTAAAATAGGACTGAAATCATGCGAAATTTCAAGTAAATTGCAAAATATATAAGCCTAGTATAATTAAGTACTTGATTTATTTACTTATTGAGAATATGAACTAAATATTCAAATTTAGTTTCATTTTAATAAATTAGAAATAGAGTTTATTTATAAAGAACTAAAAAAACATTATAATTCCCAAATTAGATTAGATGAATTAATAAAGCAATCAATGCATTAAGTATTTTAAAAATATTAAAGTTTTACTGAGTTTAGTCATAAAAGTAAAATTTCATGTAATTTGAAATGCTCTAAATCTATATTTACATTCCTAAATAATTTTCATCATATGTGATATACTCGTACATGCAGTTAAATAATATGTAAGACTTGACATATTATGAAAAATTCTTAGATGTTTTCCATAATAATTTGAATAAATTTGTTGGAATCAAAATGCGCTACATTTTGAGTCATTACACTATTTACTAGAGAAATTTTCTCACGGCTGTAAAATATTATTTTTGTAACTTAAATCACGAACGGAACAAATAACAAGTAATTTATTATGTCTTCACTGAAATCAAGGAGTTAAGTTTGCGTGTCTCTTAAAAGAAAGAAGTATCTCTAATGGTAAAAGTACTTCAAGTATCCAATATTATAAACCATATAAGTGTTGGTATTATGATAAAAAATAAGTAGCTTCATAATAAAAGGAATAATCCATTAAAGATGGAATAAAGCCCTAATTAATATAAACCAATTAGTGTCACCATTATAATAAATATTACTTCAAACTCCCTCTTAATAAACAAAATAAATGTCTCCAGTATCATAATTGAAATTAGCATATATATATATATATATATATATATATATATATATATATATATATATATATATATATATATATATATATATATATATATATATATATATATATATATATATATATATATATATATATATATATATATATATATATATATATATATATATATATATATATATATATATATATATATATATATATATATATATATATATATATATATATATATATATATANATGTAGGACCACCTTTAGCCCTCAAAACTGCTAGCACCCGCCGTGGCAATGATTCCACAAGGTGCTGATAGGTAGTCTGAGGTATCTGGTACCAAGCGCTCACCAACTGGTCCTGCAATTCCCTCACATTGCGAAGGGGTAGCGTGGCAGCACGAATTTGGTTTTCCAAGTAGGACCACAAGTGCTCTATTGGATAAAGGTCAGGTGAATTTGGGGGCCAAGACATGACTTGAAAGTCACTGGAATGTTCCTTGAACCAATCCACGACGATTCGACCCTTATGACATGGTGCATTATCCTGTTGGTAAACGCTATCCCCCGCAAGAAAAACTGCTGCCATGAATAGGTGAACCTGGTCTGCAACTATGTTCAAGTAGCTTACAGACGTTATGGATTGTTCTATGAGGATTATGGGTTCTAATGTGCCCCATGAAAACATTGTTCCTGCGAGAAACCATGAAAACCTGGGCGAGCCCATTGTTATAGATGGAGGGTGGTCATGGCTCTTCGGTGTATATGTGTGTGCGTGTAATAAACCAGATAAAAGTCTCCACTATAAAATAATCCAGATTAGCGTCTCCACACTATAAAAAATATGCACAAATAGGTTTTAGAACTTATTAGGAAAACAATACTTTTTAAAACTGGCATATTTGTCTCTGTTTACAACAGTTATTAAATTAAGAAGTAATAAGCTTTTTGAATGGTCTGTGCTCACTTCAAATAACGCTTTTTTTGAGAGTAATATTCGATTTTCATAACTGCTATGAATTTATAACAGTTATTCATGAATGTTAGATCTAGTTTAGGTTATCTTTTGTCAGTGACCTCTAAGCTAATTTTAAATGCCAATATGAAAAAGAGCCACCATTTTGCTAAAATGATAAACGTGTTAGATCAAATTTTTAAATATTTAAAAAGTAAGTTAAGTAAGTTATTAAAAAGTAAGTTACCGGCCCATAAAACTTATAAAATCGAAAATTTAGTCATTAAATTTTGCAAATTTTCATCTTGGGGAAAAAATCTCGCCAATTTGGCGAATTCTTTAAAACTTTAATTACTTATAAAATACTTAATTTATTTGTCCGTTCTAAAGTACAGATAATTCTTTAATGCAAGATTGTAGAAATAATATAAAATATTTCGCCTCAAGCTTAAGTCACTTAACATTTTAAAACCTGTCAGGACAGACATGATGTCCTATCAAATGTTACAAGTAGACTGTTGGGCTAAAAAGATCCCATTTTCACATTAGTTTTGCAAAATTGACATGATGGTATAGGTTTAGAGAAATATCATGCCAGTGATAATTTATGCAGCATTTCGTGAGGAGAATAATTGAAATAGAGCTAAAATAGTTAATATTATAACATAAGTATTATTTATATCCTTTTACGCTGTTTTAGGTCATAATTTGCATTGTTTTGAAAGTTTATTATTTTATTATCATAAGTTACAGTTAGATACTGTTGAAGATACTCCCACTCAAAAAGGCTAATGGGTTTAATGGGTTAATGCAATATCTCCAAGAAAAGAGAAGGTCTCAGTATGGGTTACCATATTCCGAAAATTCGATCTTTTAGTAGCCCAAATCAAATGACATCTTTCGTCATTCATTTGAATGACGAAATATGTCAATGACGATGTCCAATGAAGGAAGTGGTAAATACTACTTTCGTATTTACCACTTAGTAGCCCGAACGTAGTGAAATCTTTCTTATTTTTCCTCCACTGCGCAGTTTATGTTCGTTACGTCGGACTACTAAATTGATTAGTGCCGTGAATGCCCTAGGGCTTTACAGTAAGAAGTGAGTTCAGATATTAAAAACTACTTATGTGAAGCCAAAAAAGAAACTTTTAGAATAAAAAAAGTAGATATCACTTTTAAAGGGATCAAACTTGGTCTTTTTCTTTCCCTCCATTTTTCTAAGCAAAAGACCTTTAAAAAAGCACACTGGAAAAAATTCTGAGAAACATGTACCTACCTGCTGGTACTATCGTGTAAATGCACGGATCAACCTGCGATCCTACAATATTTGTACCCCAGCACAGTAGTGTTCCATAATCGAATTCAGTTCTTGGAATGTATGTGGCGGTCGATGTTACGCCGTCATTTACAAAAGTCACCACTTCCAGACTTTCCGCTGTATTGTTGAATTGCCATTTGAAAGAAACTTCTCTCGGATCTGATTCAACTTCACAGACGACGCGGACTGCCTCGTGCCTGGCAGCCCCGTAGATTATTTTTTGTCCAGGCTTGCAGAAGGGAGCATCTAGAGTGATAATTAAACAAATGAATTCAGAGATAATAAAAATGCATAAATGGCATAAATATGTAAGTATTTCATTTATCATTCTGATTTGGGTCAGACTACATTTCGAGGTGCCCCTTGGATGATCGCCAAATTGGTCACCAGGAGAAGCGATGTTGATTCTTTTATGGCAACTCTCACAGAACTCTAAATAAGATAAGTCGATTTTTCTTTTTTTATTTCGCATATTAGATAACATGCGTTACGATTTTTACGTTATTTCCTTGTTTTATTTCCTTTTTTAATGTTTTAAAATCGTGTCTTGCTTACGGCACCCTTTTATTTGGCAGGGAATAGCATGTAAGCATAATTGGAGCCAAAAATATACCGAATATTTTTTATAGGGTTACGTTAGCAGTTTACACATATAGGTGACAAAATTCTATTGCATACTGATTTATGTTGAAATTTTGAGCTAAATGTGATTTAAAATTTAAAACCATAAAAACTGTCCAATAATAAATAATATATCTCTATCCTTAAATGTTGAAATAATAGTGTCCAGAATATAAGTCTAGTCACAGAGATCAATTGGTTTACATTAAAAGAAGACCAATTTAAAATTAGTACTTACATTGCACTCTAAGAAAGACGTCATTGCTTTCACCGGTTCCTTCACTGTTTGTGGCTGTACAAGTATATTTACCACGACTAAATTTTTGCACTTTCTGCAGAACCAGACTCTGGTTGGAAACTATTATACCGTTGGTGGTATTTGTGTGGAGTTCACGATCCTCGAATTTCCATCCGATTTCAGACACCCAAGGAGAGGCTCTGATGTTGCATTCGAAGTACACGTCATTACTTTCTTGAATGTGGGCGTGCCTTAACTTGCTCCCGAGACGGAGCGTCAGCTGTGGTACATCTAAAAATAAATATAGAAAGATTATTTAAATTTCCATAACATAAAATGTAAAAAAAAAGAGCATTCGTTTCTCTCTGAGGTAGAACATGGATTCTCATCAAAGACAATGAATATATACCACTCCAATCAGTACTAATGCGAACATGTACCAATACAAGTATACCACTATGCGTACGTACTAATAGGAGTAGATACCACCAGGATTATGTATCAACACGAGTATGCATCGCGAATACCGGATATGAGTATAGTTGATTGGTACTTCTCACAAGTATTACATTATTGGTGGCTGACTCATTGATTACAGTAATTTTTTTTTATCAGGCTAACTGTGAGAGGTTATTCTCGCCATGAAACGTAGAAGAAGGTGAGTTCACTCTAAAAATCTCCCGATAAAAGCGATATAGATATTCCTCTGCTTTTTGAGTAAGGTTCGAAACTACTAAGTTACGGAGTTCAATGTTCATGCCCGTCACTCTAACATGATTTATTTATTTAACTCTAGCTATAATAAAAAATGAAGTTTCTTCTAGTTATAATAAAAAATCTAGTCCTTTCTAGATATAATAAAAAATAAAGTATCCAACAGAAGATTTCGTCGCGGGCATATAATATGTTATTTTTATATTTAAAATAAACAAATTTCGATAAATTTAACGTGATGAATTTTTTGGTTCCCTTACTGTTTATTCGATTTTTTTTCAAAACTCAAAAATGGAAGATTATTAATGCTCGTAGATCTTATGAAACATTTAAATAAATAGCCTAGTATTAATATATTAGTATTTGATTTCATAAATTACACTCCCCGTATGACCTTTTCTTTGATTTTCTTATGGCTAAGGTTTATGCCAGTGAACTTGCTTTGCTTTGTATCTGCTACCTCTAAAGTTCGAAAGTAGTTAATATGTTCATTATCTAACTAAACAGCAGATTGAATTTACAGATCCGTTGTGCGCCATAACTTTCTCAATATGTTTAAAGTTCAAAAGTTTGTTTCTCTAATTTTAAAAACTAATTTATTGATAGATTGGTTGACTTGATTCTTTAGATTCTGAAAAATAAATGAAGGAAGATTTCGAAACGGAGGAAAACGAATTTCAAGGTTTAAGATTTATCAGAACAAGCATTCGATTGAAATCTAAAAAAATAAAAATAAAAAATCAAACTATGCACCAATGTCACAAGTACTTATTGACATCACCTATAAACTTGAAAACAAAAAAAAAGTTAATTTTAAAATCGGGTTGGAGAAGATCTGTTTTTGTCCCTCAAAAATTCTCCCCACACAATATTTTCTCACTAGTATTCTGATCATCTTCTTAACTTTATTTTTCTTCGTTCTTCTTTTCAACTCGTGGGCAGGAACAGTTTTTTTCCCATCTCGGTCCATCTTTAACTGTGTAATAAACCGATTTTCCACGTTATTGATTTATCAAAACTTATTAATCCTCAAACTGCATCGAATCGTCATTTTTGTGAAAAATGGAGAAAAAGTATTTTTCCTCCTTGATCTACCAAGTGTTAAGTTCCTTAGTTGTAATACTATTTTAAACAATTCCATCCTTTCACTTTTAGTTAAAGCAATTGATCCTATCAACTAACGTGTTGGCTGTCACGTGATTTTTTAGGTAGCGAAAAATACATTAATCTCATCATCATAATTTCAGTGTGCAAACCAATTGCTATTGTTCAAGCAAAGATCTTATTTTCACTTTAACAAATGCCTAGTAGCTAATGTACATATTAACAAGGTAGTTTCCAGAGAATTTGACCTGAATAATGAGAGAAATGGAACAAAATTTTGGTACTTTAACGAACAACCCTAGTCGAATAACTGATTTATACACTTTAGCTGTAACAGACAGTGCACAGGTTTTTCATTTTATTTCACAAACGTCATTGAACAGAAGACCCAATTTCTTGGGTTTACGACTACAAATAACTAGCTTAAAGGCATGAAATTAAAACGCAAAAAACAGTTTAGGAGAAAATTCAAGTAAAAATCAAACCATAACAGGTAAATCAATAAGGGGTTTAGAGTATACAAGGGGTTTAGAGTATTCTTAACAATAGTCAGCAAGAGGCCATCAGGATTCAGAAAGGTGCCTTGTTAATAAACAAATTTCTTACTATATCCATAATTCCCCTTTTTATTTTAGGGTTTGACCAATGCTGCTTTATAAACTCATAGGTGGTTTTTGAATGAAAAAATTTCTCTCTAATGTTCTTAAAATTCTTACAATGGATTAATATATGTTCCCAGTCCTCAACAAGCTGACAGGTACGACACAGCTGAGCTCCCCCAAAAAACCTGGTCTGATGTTGTCCATGAAAGCCATGATTAGTTAGGAATTGATTTAAAAAGAAATTCCCCATGATTTTTCTCGTTTGAACTTTTAGGAGGAGCTCGAATGTGTGTCTTCCCTTTGTAAAGCTGTCACTCCATCTCCCCTGCCATTCAATCAATTTTTCGCATTCCAAAGTTTTTCTTGCAGTCTGCCTACTGGGATCTTCAAACAGGTCGACTGTTGATCCCTCACAGGCTAATTTACGTTACGACTACTAATGTTCAACTCTGTAGCCTTGCAATTTTGAACCCAATCCGGAAGACAACGGAACTCCTAGATCAAGCATGGGGTGAAATTTGCCTTCGTGAAGGACTTTTTTGATGGAACTAACCCGCAAATGCGCTGCATGGACAGGAAGACGACGAGAACCTCCCACGGTTAGTCTGTCGGCAAGGGGACTCTAACCCTGATCCGTCTACCACAGAGGATATTTCACGTCAGCACTGTGATCGGTGCGAGCCAGTAATGGAATTCATATCGACCAGTCATAGCTGGGATTCGAATTCGTGTCACCTTATTGGAAGGCGAACGCCTGATATCCCCTGAGCTACTAGTGCATATGTTTCAGGAAAGCAGGGAAGGGCTTCTCTATGGTATGTGCTATTTCATGCATAACCTTATACTTTAAAATTAATTAAAAAAACTCTATTTTTTAAGTATAAACTTAAGTTTTCTTACAGAATTACTTCTAAAGTGAATTTTGTATGTATCTCTTAATGAATATTTTTAAGTTCAATTTAAAATAAAGCACAATAAAAAATTTTATTTTAAATATATACTATATTTAAACATTAAAGAAATAAAATTTGTTTCTTTTGGGAGTATTAAGTTTATTTACTTTAAAGTACATCGCATTATTCTTCAAAGAATATTAAATGTTCTTTTAACAGAAATCAAATTTCATTTTTTATGGTTCACATATTTTAGAAAAGTTAAACCCACGAATTACTTAAAAATTAATAACGTGACAATAAATTCCCCCGACCACGAGTCCAAAGATACACTTTGAAAATAAATATGTAGCTTTAATATCCTTTTAAAAAGAACTTTTAAATGCAATATTTTGAGAAGAAAGAAAAATCGTAATAAAGGATGGAAAAAAAAACATTTCTCATGAAAACTCTTTCGAATAAATATTTTATTTAGTCCAAAATATACTCTGCAGTATTTTATTCCAGAAATATTTAGTTCGAAAAATGTTCTGACACTGGAGAGGAATGTAAACAGAAATGGAATATTCTTTGGGGAAAAACTAAATTTTTTCCTCATCTCGAGGTTGATAATAAGTAGGAGACATTCCGTTTTCTATCGAAATTAATACAGAGTTTATATTGCAATATTGTTTACTCTTACGAGTAAATGACTTTTCTTAATTTATGTACATATATTATTTAATTTATAATTTATATATATATATATAGTTTCCAGAGAATTTGACCTGAATAATGAGAGAAATGGAACAAAATTTTGGTACTTTAACGAACAACCCTAGTCGAATAACTGATTTATACACTTTAGCTGTAACAGACAGTGCACAGGTTTTTCATTTTATTTCACAAACGTCATTGAACAGAAGACCCAATTTCTTGGGTTTACGACTACAAATAACTAGCTTAAAGGCATGAAATTAAAACGCAAAAAACAGTTTAGGAGAAAATTCAAGTAGAAATCAAACCATTGCAGGTAAATCAATAAGAGGTTTAGAGTATATCTTTCTTATAAATAGGCAGCAAGAGGCCACCAGGAGTCAGGAAGGTGCCTTGTTACTAAACAATAGAGGTGCCTTGTTACTAAACTCTTAATATTTACGACTACTTACGTTCAACTCCGTAGCCTTGTAATTTTGAACAAAATCCAGAAGACTGGAGAACTCCTGGATCAAGTATTGGGAAAAATTTGCCTTCGTGATGGACTTTTTGATTGAACTAATCCATAATTGCGTTACATAGAGAGAAAAACCACGAAAACCACCCACGGTTAGCCTGACGTCAAAGAACCCATGATCAGTCTACCACTGAGGATTTTTACGTCAGCAATGTGGTTGATGCGAGTCGGGTGCGGAATTCGTANCGCCCACATGTTGCGCGGACTGTTAGAGACTTCTGTTCAGCACAACGCATGCAACTTCTTCCTTGGCCTGCTTATTCGCCGGATATGTCGCCTATTGAGCACGTGTGGGATATGGTTGGTCGGCGTCTCACTCGTGATCCGCGTCCTGCAGTTTCCAAAGACGAACTTTGGTTGCGCATACAAGCGATATGGAATTCTCTTCCTCAAGCAGATATTCAACATCTGTTTGACTCCATGCCACGTCGTATAGCAGCACTTATTGCAGCGCGTGGTGGCTGCACCAAATACTGATTTCGGACGCTTAATTTGTTTCTTTTGTTTTGAAAATTTCATCATTTATTTGTATCAGTACAAGTCGTTTCTGTATTAAATTTCATTTGATTCTGATGATTCTTTCATGGTGTTGCATTTTCTACAAACAGCAGTTTATATATCAAAATGAAGATAAAACAAAGGAAAATTATAGACATATGAAAAAAGGGGAGGGGAAATAATAATTAAGAAAAAATAACAAACAACTGATAAAATAAAAATAAAAAATAACAAAAAAAGAATAAAAAAATAAAAATGATAAAAAAAAAAATAATAAAAAAAAAAAAATAGAAAGCACTTTTTTTGCGGATACAATCGTGTGGGCTGATAAAAAGATTATATCTTTTATTTTCCGGTTTTTTTAAAAAAATTTCATCCTTTTCTTTTTTCTTTTTTTTTTTAAATTTTTTAATATTAATTTTTTTTAATATTAAATTTATTAAATTTTATTAATATTATTTTTTTCTTTTTCTTTTTCTTCTTTTTTCTTTTTTTAATTTTTAATCAGTTGTTTGTTATTTTTTTTCATTATTAATTCCGCCCCTTTTTCATATGTCTATAATTTTCCTTTGTTTCATCTTCATTTTGAACTTATCTAATGAGTTCTGTTTACTTGCAGCTTAGCGCAATAAATGAAACTTATTGTTCCCAAAAATAATGCAGCAAAATTGTCATTGTCAACAAAATATTGATTTACTAATTTTTTTTATAGCTTGCTTTCGTATCTGCGAAGGATTTTAACACTTTCTGAGTAGCCAGAGCACGGAAATCTTCAATGGAGCCCGTCTGATGACAATACAAGTTTCACACGTTTATTCAAATAAAATTCATTGTCGGTACTAGCTTTGACCAATCTTAAACATTTTTACCTACAGATACACGAAAAAAAGGATAGTGAAAGCAAAATAAAAATTTTATAAACTGTGCTTTTCCAGTAGACTGAAAACGTGAAAGTATATTTTTTTATTACTATTTTATCATTTATAAATTTAAAGTATCTTAAAAATGATACATTTAACCGTTCACTAACTTTTATTTAATTCATTATTTTTGATGTAAATTACATTTTATTTGAATTATAACTTTTTGTCTTGTTTTAATTTTTTTTTATGTTACACTTTATTTGGCTGGGTGCTGCACGTAAGCACAATGGGTGCTAAAAAATTGCTAATTTTTGCCAAAAGGCATCTCTGAATATAATTTTAACCTCAAATTTTGTGCAACTGGCAAAATTCTCCAATAAAAGTTTCTCAGGACTGAAAAGGTCAAAGTTTTGTATAAAATGAACATTTTTATTCAGTGCAAGTTCAACATTGTACATTCAACTTTTTGAAAATCGATTTCCTTCTCTTTGCGAATAAAATTTGTTTTACGTAAACGACATTTCTCAAAAGAAGCATTTTATTTTCCACCAGCAATATGCCGAATATCTATTGAGACATAACTTCTTAAATATTATGTATTTATCTAGTCAGAAAAGCTTCCATTCATTTCCTTTTATGAAATTCTATAAGATATAAAATTACTTAAAAAGAAAAGGCATTGGATAATTTGAAAAATTCGTACCCAGCTTTTTAAAAATGATATGTTTCCTCAAGGAAAACTTTGAAGTACCACAATAGCTACCAATGAAAAGAATAAATTATATATTCATCGCGAATTAAGAATGAAAATTAGCAAACCAAACCTTTAAACTAGTAAACAAAATCAAATGTTTTATGAGGGATTAGATGCATAAAATAATCATAGACAGTTAAAGTAAATGCTTTTCACGATGATGTTTTAGCAAGGAAAAAAAAAGTTATAGTTAAAAGCCTGAAGCTGAACAAAAGGCTCTATTTTTTAACTATTATATCTGTCTATCTATCGGAAAAGAAATGAAGGTTAATAACTAGCTTAAACATTTATTAAAAAAATTTTAAAATTTGAAAAAAGACAAAATATTTTTACCTAGAGGGAAAATGTTTTACAAAGTGTTCACGATGTTTATCGAAGTTGTTTCATCATGAACAAAAAAAAAAAAAAAAAAAAAAAAAAAAAAAAAANTGAAAAAAAAAAAAAAAAAAAAAAAGTCGGTTAACAAGGTTTTTCGAAACTCTCTCGCTAAGGAAAATAAAAAAGTCACAGTTAAGCCACTTACACTTGAAGAAAAGCTATAATCTTAAAATGCATGCTAATTTGGTGACGTTTTCCCACCCAGATAAAAATTATCAAAATCACTGCCTTATTCTTTTTTTTTTTTTTTTTTTTTTTTTTTTTTTTTTTTTTTTTTTTTTTTTTTTTTTTTNATTTTTTTTTTTTTTTGTTTTTTGTTTTTTGAAAATTTTCATAAACCCAGAAACAGCAAAATTGGGGTGAATTTCTATATTTTAAAAATTAGACCACAAATGCTTTTAATTTTCAATAAACTTTCCATCATATGGATGTTTTGCGCCATTTTCGAAATAAACATCGAAGGCGTTGGCTCAAGATGAGCTAAACTTGATCTAACGGTCATGAGTAACTATTGTAAACTCAGATCACATATGAAAACAGCATATTATTCGCAAAAAAGCATCATTCCATGAGACTACAGACCCTTCGAAAAACAGCCTTAAGTGCCTTACGATTGAAGCAATGCTATAATCATCTTGCTGTAATAAATTATCTGAGCTTTAGCACGGACAAATAAATTAAAGTTATTTTAAAAGATATTATTATTTAAAAAAATCATCGATTCGGCGAGATTCTTTCAATGAGATGGAAACTATCAAAATCACTGTTAGGATATTTTATGAACCCAGATAATTCAGTAGTGAAATGGTTCCTAATTTTTACATATTTTAAGGAATCCAAATTATACAGCGTTAGGGTAGCTAAGCAAATCTCAATAAGTTAGAACACAAAACCGTGGTTTTACTTCCTTGACATTTTGTGCTATTTTTATGATTGGCATTGAGAGCCACGACTAAAGACGAACCTAACCTTAATTTAAGAGTTATGATAACTTTCAACAAGCTCACATGAGAAAAAAAAAGAGCATTTTCTTTGCTAAAATGCTTTCTTCTTTAACGAAAATCTTTAAACAACAGCCTTAAATAAAACTTCTTTTTTTCACGATACATTCTAAATTGTAATTATTTTCTGTTACCTTATCGTTTCTAACTAGTTTTTTTTAAAATTCAAAATAACTAAAAGTTAAATATTTAGATGTCACTGTTTTTAAAATATTTAGAAATTTAATTAATTAAATGTGACGTGTATTTTGCACTTAATATTTAAATTATTATATGTTTTTTAATCGATAAATTATATTTCATTTAAAAACCATGTTATACTTTATGTGAAATAAAAGAAAAATGTTTTCTTTATTCAAATAATGAGTACTGCTTACTTTATCATTGAAACGTGACTGATTCGTAGGACATGTCTAGCTTTAAATATTTAAAAAAGAAAAAAAAAAAACAGATTTGAACGTGGATAAAAGCTAGATGCCATTTAATCCGAACTTTCGCCACCCCCTTCTGTATTTCCCGGGTGACTTTGAAAGCCTGGCGAGTATCCAAGAATCCTTACTACTCTTATCCATGAATCTCGTATTTCGCGGTCAAGCGAGCACAAGGGTCAGTTCATTAAATGCAGTGATCTCTTTCACGGTCAGCAGCCTTCTAACCACCACAACAGACAGAAAACGGAAAATGATCGTAGAATAAAAAATATATCGTTTGATAGCGGTGTTGATGTTAAAATTAGTGAAGCCTCAAAGTTCTTCAGATTTTAAGGTTGGATGGACAAAATTCTATTACACATTCGATAAAGAATTCCTGGATCTCCCCTTTAATGCTTTGAACTGAACTCGTCTTTTGATTAAAATGGTAATGGCTTTGAACTTGTGCCTTTTTTTAAAAAACTTATTCTAAGTACAATAGCAGCAATGGAATTGTTTTATCGAGCAAGAAGCTCGATTTTCAAAAATTGGTAGTTAGATGGAAGTTTTATTTCAAGGTTTTAAATTCTGTTCGGGATTAAAATGAAATAATTTTGAAAGGAATATAGCATGTGTATCATTTTAGCTCTAAGCCCAGAAGCACTTTGTTTCAATATTACAAAACTTCTTGCGCCAAGCTGTCGTTTGGCGACGGAGCATAATAAGATAGTAGCCCAACTAGTTTTTTTTTTATATATATTTCTGCATATTTTATGACTTTCTAAGCCTAAAATAAGAAAAAATTGTATGTACAGTGCGCAAAATGAAAAACAGAACACTCTGAATAACTTTTGATCTAATCATCAGTTCTTCTTACTAGGACTCAATCTTAATGGTCCAAGTGAGTGACATCAAATATGCTAATTAATTAGTGCAGACGATATTTTAAGTTACGAAATCAGAGACAAAAAAGTGCATTCTCTGAATAAGCGTACATTTTTTTCGACGAATTCTGATTTTTGAACATTAAAATATAGGGGGTTGCCACAATCTGTGAAGTATAGTCCCAGCAGTTTGGTCAGGTGAGCAGTTCAAAGTTTAGATCCCTTTATGTTAATTTTATTTTCTGCGCTCACCATAATTCGAAAATTTTTTGAAAAAGTCGTATACTTAAAATTCGATTTCTCAGGAACTATTTAACCGATTTCGTTCAAATTTTGTATTTTATCATTTAAAATTGCATTCCTTAAAATGTTTAAAGAAATTGTATACCTTACAATTCAAAATTTTTCGGACTTTTATTAAGCAAAATAATAAAAAATAATGAATATTTATTAAAAGTTATATTGTGCATGGACTTACCTTTGAATAAATAAAAATATCTAATTATACGCGAAACTTTTTCAATTCACTTAAAAAGAACTCGAGATATGGTAAAATTAGCATGAAGGGGTTCAAACTTAGAACCACTCTCCTGAAAAAACTATTGGGACCATATTTCCCAGGTTACGGCTACTCCTATATTTTGGGGATCAGAAATCTAAATACTTTGAAAAAAAGGCATGTTTATTCAGAGAAAGTATGTCTTTGTGTCTGATTTTTTAACTTAAAATATCGCCCGTACTAATTAATTAGCATATTTGAGGTCACCCCCTTGACCCTTTAAGATTGAGTTCTAAAGCGTGAAGATTCGATCATTTGAACAAAAGTTATTCAGGATGGTCCGTTTTTTTATTTGGCGCACTGTATATTTGAATACGTTTTGCAAGATTTTAGTTTTTCTTAAAGATTTATTTTTATGTTAGGTGCATATTTTAATACTAGCTTTGAATTTTGTCCAGATAGCTAAACTTTTTAACACTTAATAAGAATTTAATTCAGTATATTTTCTCAAGACTTTTGTATTATAATGAGATTAGAAAAGGGTGCATTTCAAGAAAAGGGACTTATGGGAAATTATAAATTTGATCAGACAAGCATGTTTTGCGGGTATTCAATATTATTTGACTGTAAAAAATATTGTATTCGAAACAATTTCTAGAGCTAGTAATCATTACAATGAAGTACGAGCACTCTGAATAAACTGATACTTTAATCTTTATATTAAGTTATATGTAATTATATTTAACAATATTTAAGCTATTCAAGAAATATGATTTGAAATCATTTACAAAATATAAATAAAAAGTTAGCTACAATGTCTTTTAATGCCCTTGTCTCAAATTCTCTTATTTTTATTAGTATTTCCTTTTCTTCCAAATAAACGAAATCATATTAAATTATTTGAAATATTATTGTTTTGTAGTATTTTACAAATATTATAAATTGGATAATGAAACTCGACGAGCACAATTGTTTTACAACTAAGACAAACAATTCGACCTCAATCCGTTTAAAAATTTTTATTCAATAGCTTAAAGTAGTTTTAGGACTAGAGCTTTTTAATGATGCACTTGTAAAAATAATAACCTTTAAAAAACAAGTTTGGTAATTCTGTTGTTGTTCTAAATTGTACATGTTAGCTAAAAAAAAGTGGCTTAGGTCGAACAAAGAGGCCAAGTGATTAATTTGCCCTGACTCATCCCAACTTAACAATAGTGTTCTAACTTGTTCTAATTCTACTTTTATAATAACCATATTTAGTCTAACCATAATATTTAATCCATCTTTAACTGCCTTGCGAGTTTTTAGAAAATTCCTTTTTTTACCCGTTTATTTCCATGGTTACTTTGGTCGACTATTTTCGTGACATTTTTGAGCGTCTCTCTATCAGCCCAACTTCCTAGAAGAAAGAAAGCCTCAGCGCGGATACATCTATTAATCCGACGTAACGGAGCCGCGATGGCTCAGGGGATAGAGCGTTCGCCTTCCAATGAGGCGAACCTGGTTCGAATCCCAGTCGATACGAATTCCTCATCCGGCTTGCACCGACCACAGTACTGACGTGAAATATCCTCAGTGGTAGACGGATCAAGGGTTAGAGTCCCCTTGCGTCAGGCTAACCGTGGGAGGTTCTCGTGGTCTTCCTCTCCATGTAATGCAAATGTGGGTTAGCTCCATCAAAAAGTCCTCCACGAAGGCAAATTTCTCCCAATACTCGATCCAGTAATTCCCTTGTATTCTGGATTGGGTTCAAAATTACAAGGCTACAGAGTTGAACATTAGTTGTCGTAAACCCATAAAATTGGGTGGGCTGTTCAACGACGGTTATAAAATATAAAATAAAATCCGACGTAACGAACATAAACTGCGCTATGGATAAAAAGTAAGAAAGATGTCATTACGTTCGAGCTACTAAGCTGCGCAGTGGTTGTAAATACGAAAGATGTCATTACGTTTGGACTACTATAGGATCAAAGTTCTGGTTTATGCTAACTAGTGCTGAGGCCTTCTTTTATCTATAATGGTTTGCCAAAGTTACGCACTGATAATTTGATATCGGATCTAAATGCTAACACTGGGAAAAATATGAGTAGTAGTTCTATTCAATGGAGTACAGCATTTTACAATGCAAAATTTACTCACTAATCCTAAATATTCGGTCGTCAATGGTGAGCGGGAGAGTAAAAATTTCGCACCCTGATCTACTGAGAGCTACCAACCAAAAGAATTCTTGTAAGGACGCAAGACGGTGGAAGAGATACACCATCATAAAGAGCTCAGTACTTTAATTATACATTCACATTAAACATTTAACAATAAAGGGTAATAACGTAACATTAACTAACATAAAAAATACTTGAAAGTTTTACTCAAATGAGTGGGAAAAGGGGAACCAGGATGGTTCGCAGAGCACGTCTTGCGTCGTCTCCAATTAAGTCAGAATAAGACCATTGTTATTGTTTTTGCGGATATAGGGGTAGCGCCATCTGGTGTTACGAATTAACTATCCGTTACATTCTCATATTTGTTTTATCAGCTCAGTTAATGAATTAAGGTTAGTCAACAGGAGTTTTAACGCAATTGACAGAAAAATAGATGATCACATGGTCTCTCTGGACAACTATCTGCATGATTAATTTGATCAACTGTCTTTGAGGCCATTTTGGATTATTATTTAGATGGCTACTTGAATCTACGGATAAAATACCTAAATCTCTGTTTCACATAGGTGGAATTTTATTCCACCTTGTAAGATTTGATACAATAATTTTCCCGTATCAGGAAGTTGAAATATTATAAATTTTGAGCACAAGCAAACAACTTTGCCGCAATCAACTTATGTTACATAAGTCTTAACTTACAGTTTATGTCAAGCTTCCAGCCATCTTCGATGGCACTCCCCTGTATCAAAGGATTCTCAGCTCTACAGGATAAATATTTGCCGCTGTCTTCGCTCGTCGGAGTGAAGATGAGTATGCTGGTGGTGACATAACCATCTATGGATATCCTCTCTTTCGTCCTCTTCATCTTGGTGTTCCCTTTCCACCAACTGATGGAGGCTGGTGGTCTGGATCCCGTTGCTCGGCACACAAGCTCCACGGGTTTGTTAGCTGAAAGGGGTCTTCGATTGCCTTCAATGGACACTTCTAAAGGTCGAACTAAAACAACAAAGAAAAATCAATAATTGGATATTTAATATTAAAATTGCCGTTGTTTCAAGTGACAAAATTCCTAATGCAATGGTTGAAAAATATTAGATTTTTCTGGAGTTCCTTTTTTTAAAACAAGAAAGCTATTTGTAGCTTTCTTGTTTAAAAACGTATTTCGTTATTAAACTCCTAAACTTTAAAAAAAAATGGATTAAACATTAAACCATAATATTGCTACCATGAATCGTAGTATTTTCTGCAAACTTAATAACATATTTAAATGAAACACCTACGCTGACTTTATTGTGTAATAAAAATAATATTGCGTAATTAAGTTTAAGAAGATTTTTAACTTCTGTAGACGAGTTAAGAAGTAAAAAAGTATTTTTCAACTTAGTATCCTATGAAGATTGTAGGATTTCATTCTATACTTTTTATTTTTTTATCTGACTGATATTGTCGTTCAAAACATTCTAAAACTTCGGACAGTATACGATTTTCATCAAGAAAGATCTCTGAGGTAATTAAACTTTTGAATTGGTGCAGCATGCATTGTTAATTAGGCCTTTGGGCTGGTGTGGTGCAAATTGTTAGTTAGGTTTTGATCCTGTACACTGTGCTGGATCCGGTTGCTGTAGGTTGATCCGGTGCAGTGTGCATTATTAATTAGCTTTTGATCTAATGCAATGTGAATTGTTTTTAAAATTTTTGACGACGTCCAAAAGAAATATGACAAGAGTTTTTATTAATCAAAAATGATTTTTTAAATAATAGATTAATAGAATTTTTTTAAACATTAAAAATCGATTCTTTTAGGCAATAAATTTTTTAAAGGATTCTTTTAATAGATTCTTACATGAGAAAAACCCAGTAACAAAATAATTCCATAATAATTTTTTTAAATGAATATTTTCTACCATTTTTCTTAGAATATTTTTTTGGCAGAATTATTTTTTCAGATTTTTTCCTAGCATCTATTGTTTTTACCGAAAAAAACTTTTTCTTGTTTCTAATCAAAGGTCGTACGAAGTCGGATCAGACCTAAAAACTCGAAGATAATCAATCTTTAAATGATTCAGATATTTTTTTTAAATCTTCAAAATTTCAAAATACTACTTTTGTTTTAATAAAAACTACAGAATTTGATTCATTTGAAATTTACTGTATATTATTGCATTCTAAAAACATATTTAAAATGATGATGTTTCATTTATTAGATATCATTAGAAATTTTTTGAGAAAAAAAAAAACATTACTTAAGTGGCACGACAACTAAATCAACAAGACAGTAAGATTTTGAATAGCAACAAAATGAATAAATTTCAACTTTCACATTCAGACACACACACACATACAAGCATTGGTAACGATTAAAAACTATAAACCTTTTTGAATGCTGAATTCGCATACTATGAAAAATTTAAAAAAAAAATACTTTGTAATAAAAAAATGATTTTAGCTGGTTCAAAAATCAAACACACATGGAAACAATCTTCAAAGTTTTTAATGATTTTCAAAAATACAGAAGTCGTTTTATACTTTTTTCACCATACATTTATTTTATTGAATTCTATTAAATCCCCAGACTTTTACAAGGAATTGATTAAATAAAAAAAATGAATAATAATCTTTCAGTCCTTTTTAGATGCTATTCAATTTTCATTTTAATGGAATATTTTATTTTATTCTAGCAATAGGGGAATATCTGAGCTTTTAGTTTTAACGTTCGCAATTATTACGACGGAAAAAAAAGTGTATTAAGCAAACTCATTTTTTACATGTGTTTTTTTTTTTTTTTTAACGTTTCAATATGCAAATACACGTTTCAATCAAACCTCTATTGAAAAGCAAAGATCCCCCTACCATGCATTTTCTTCCTTCGTTTTTGCTATTTTTTCTTTCTTTCGTTTTTTTTTTTTTTTTTTAATCATTCAGGCCGTTTTTCTAAGATAAGAGAGTACTAAGTTCAATAAAATTGAATCGATAAACACTTTAAAAAAAAAGGACCGCTGAAAATGTCATCTTCATTAGAAAAAAAAAGTTTGCAGGTGTTTATTTTATTAATAAATTTTGAATAAGCTTTTAATATAATAAGAAAAAGAATTTATCATTAAATGTTTGACTAAAACAACCTGAATAAAAAATTTCTTTGAAAGAGTCAAATTTTATTTAATTGAAGTATATTACATTTAGCTTATTTTAATTTGCTCTTATATTTATATAACATGCATTGAGCAAACAACCCAAATTAGATTTGTGATTACAGAGTTTTATTTTGTAGCCAAGAAGTTTTAAACCTATTTCAGAAGACAAGTTATCTACTGAATCAAGCATTAAAGCACTTTGATTTTCCAGGAGGCCATTTTGCGGGTGAACTAACTAACTTTATTTCAGCTACTTGGTAATGAAAATAAAGGGAATCTCTCACGGTTAGTCTGACGACAAGTTCTAACACCTGACCTCTGTACTACTAGGGATACGTCAGTAATTTTGTCTTAGGTAGCCAGAAGATGTATTATTACTTCTAGGAATTAAATCCTGGCTTATTATTTAGCTAAGTTTTAGTATTAGTTAATATTCATTATTTTAGTTAGGTTTTATATTGCAGAATAAACAGTAAAGAGGACATTTTCCTTCGCATAAAATATGGGTTAGGGAGCTTGCATTGTCAAATCATATGTGGTCTATTGAAACCAGATTAATTACCAGTGCAAAATTTTTATCGATATACCTTTGGTATAATACGATAATATATTATAAGATAATATCTTACCGAGTTTGAAAATTATAGGTTATTATCAAGAGGCGATATGAGGCCATATACACCGAAGAGCCATTACATTATGACCACCCTGCTAATAACATGTAGGACCACCTTTAGCCTTCAAAACTGCTAGCTCTCGCCGTGGCATTGATTCCACAAGGTGCTGATAGTTAGTCTGAGGTATCTGGTACCAAGCGCTCATAAACTGGTCCTGCAATTCCCTCACATTGCGAAGGGGTAGCGTGGCAGCACAAATTTGGTTTTCAAAGTAGGACTACAAATGCTCTATTGGATTAAGGTCAGGTGAATTTGGGGGCCAAGACATGACTTGAAAGTCACTAGAATGTTCCTTGAATCAATCCATGACGATTCGACCCTTATGACATGGTGCATTATCCTGTCGGTAAACACCATCCCGCAGGAAAAACTGTTGCCATGCATGGGTGAACCTGGTCTGCAACTAAGTTCAAGTAGCTTACAGACGTCAGGGATTGTTCTATGAGTATTATGGGTTCTAATGTGCCCCATGAAGACATTGCTCCTGGGCGAGAAACCATGAAAACCTGGGCGAGCCCATTGTTATAGATGAAGGGTGGTCATAATGTAATGGCTGTTCGGTGTATATATATATGTACACTGTATAAGAGCAACAAATACTTAATTTTAATGTTTTTATTAATTATATTATGGACTTAGGAAAAAAAATCATGTTATTAAGTAAATGAATATTTTATTTAAGTCCCATTATTGTAAAATAAATATTAAAAAAATTATCATTATGAAATAAAATTTTGTAAAAAATTAACCGTTGTCGGATTTCGAACCAGGTCCCCCAGCACTAGCATTTTGTTGCTCCATATTACTAAACCCTACCTGTCTATCTAGCTGACCGCATCATAATAAGCCTTTAAAGTAATTTCTGCGGTTTGTTAATGTAATCTTATTGAGCCACTTTGTGGATACCGTAATTTGTCTATAATTATTTCCTTTGGTATGATAATATAATCTATTATAATCAAATATCTGACCAAGTTTGAAAATTATAGGTTAATATTAAGAGGAGATATATTCCCATACATATATGTGAAGTATAAGAGCAATAATTTCTTAATTTTAATTCTTTTATCATATTTCTCACTCAGAAAAAACATACTATTATGTAAAGAATTATTTTACTCATGTTACAATATTGTAAAATAAGTAAAAGAAAATTATTATTCTTAAATATAATTTTTTTAAAATTGGACGTCACCGGGTTTTGAACCAGGGACCCCCGGCAATGGCAATTTGTTGCTCTTTAATATTAAACTGCAATGGTGCATTTGGTTGACAGACTTATAAGAAGATTTTTAAATCATTTCTGCGATTTGTCAAAGTAACCATATTGGGTCTTACTGTGGGCTTCAATATATTATTACAAAATACAGGGATCAATAGGGGTATATTAGCACAAAATAATAACTCCAAATCACTTAGCTTACAGCCTGTTGTTTAAACCTGCATAAACCTGTTGCTTAAATTGAGCAACCTTCTTTTATAAAACTGAAGAAAAAAATGGCGCTTTAGGATACTAAATGAAGTACAAATATTTTTAGAAAGTAAATGCCTAAAAATAAAAATATATAAAATAAATTAATCGATACGCTTCAGATGATATATACATATAAGTATACTTTTAAGTATACAGTCTTTTATAAGGAAGTGCCGAATAATGGGGTGCCACATGAAAGCGACGCGGCTCTTGATCTCTTCTGTGACACACTGGTCATCAAAATTAAGAAATATCTTTATGTTTTGTCGTTAACTGCAAATCTTTTGAACCAATTTAAATGAGATCTGGTATCAAGATAAATTATTATAATGCAAATGAAATAATCATTCAATATTTCTAATGTAAGAGCATGCACGTGAATAAAGCCAATTGGAGTCGAAAAGTAGTTAAAAGGGTTAGAGAGTTGAGAAGAAAATAAATTAATAAGGGGTTTGAACTACTTCAAGTTAATTCTCAATTATATACAGACTTCACATTCTGATTTTGAACAGGAAGTTAAGACAGTTTAAACCTGTAGTCCCATTCGTTCAGAAACGCTAGATAATTGACGGAGTTAAGTAGCGAGTTAAAATTGCCCTCTCCAGAGTTTCCAAAGTAACATTTATAAGATTAAAGCCCGGAAATTGCCTGCTCAATTTATAGTGCATTCATTTCATATTCGAAATATTGCTTGAGACTTCACCTTATACTTAAATCTAAACTCATACTCAACCAAACTCTTTCTACTGGTATTTTTTAACAGAATATTCGAGATCTGAATAGTTAATTCATAGAATTCTGTCAATAATTTTTCAAATCTTGTTCTTTAAAGTTCTGATTCTAGTCGTGGTCTCATAAACCGAGCTTCTAATAGTCTCCATTGATTTTTTAATCAATTTTCACTTCTTTATTGCTATCAGCATAAAATGTAATGGACACACAATTCGATTTGGTCGTCATCGTTCATTAGAAAGAAACGCAAGCAATCCAAACCAGATCGGTAAGCACATATTATCTTAAACATCGTCATATATCATTAAGTTTCTTAAATTGTCTTACAAAATACAAAATAAGTACATATTGGCGTGATTTGAAGTAATATCACGTTTCGGACATGTTGTGCTCAATAAGCTTTGAGGCAGAATGAGAGTAGAATTTTATTTTAACCAGAAAATGTTTAAACTACATTTTTATTATTATCATTTGGTTATTAAGGGGAGTTGTCTGCTTTTATCTAGCTCATACTAAAATGGCCAACTTTAAGATAATTTTTCTCAGAAACTAAGAAAATAATTTCAGTTTTTTTGTTTTGTTTGAATTTTCTCATCTTTTAAAATACTTGAACTCGGAAGTGCTTTAAAAATTGAAAAAAAAATTAAAGTTTGACGTTAAAATTGGTAACATAAGGAGGCATCTGATTAGTGCAAAAACATAATTTTGAGCAAAATTTTCGAAAATTAGTTTATTATAAATTCAAATTTCCTGTACTCTTAGTTTTCTAAAAATACTTTACTTTTGTGTGCACTCCAATTATTTACAAAGTTATAGCAATTTTTGTGCAAATTTATAATAGTGGATAGACTAATAATTTTAAGTGTTTAAATGCGTTTATCACAAAATTAGCTTTTTTCACCACCTTAAACATGATACCTCATGCTGCTTTTAAAATAACTGTCTACAATTTTTTATGAGCGCAGTATTATAATTCAGTATTATAGGCATATGCACAGTAATTCAGCATTATATGCATATGCACATGTCTTTAAGATAATAATTCAAAACATGAAACCGTTATTTTTGCCTAAAAATGGCCATATAAAAAGAAAATAATCATAATAATAATAGTTGCCTTTGCCAGTTTTATAAATTTTTAAACATAATTAAGCAAATAAAGTAGTTTTTTCAAATTTTATATTAATATTTTAAAAAAAAAGTTGTCGATACTAGTCGGATACCTTAAGTCATTTTTGTCAAAATAAAATCGATTTTAAGCTTAAAATCAAGAAAGTAAACAATTAGCTTAAAAAAAATGCGGACAAATGTGGATTACAATAAAAGGAATAAAAAAAGAATTTTGGGGTGGGTGTTTGACGAAAATGACCATTTTTGCAGTAAAAAGGTCGAAATGCATTTAAAGTTTCGTAAAAGCAATTTTGATCAGCGTAAATCACTTTTACAAATATACTAGTTATAGGAATTCGTAAACTATTTAAATACTAAACTATTTTAAATCTATCAAAATGTCATGCATATATTTCTAAACGATTTAATTAAGAGAGCTGTTAAAATTTTCCTCCCTTTAATGCTGTTTTTCGTTTTTACTAATCATATCTCTGGAACTACAGTGTTGGAAAAAAAGTCTAAAGTCACTGAAGAAAGTGATAAAACGTAAGAAGTAAGGATTTGCATGGTTTTATTTTTATAAAGTAGCCACAGATTAGGACATAACAAAGTGAAAAACAAAATGAAATTAATAGCAGCATTACACATTACTTTATGTGTCAGAATAAGATCTCAACCCAAAGTAAGTTGGAAGAAAGTATAAAGTCGGTACAATTATTACTTCAGAAATCAATGAATAATTGCTAAAAATAACAGATAAGAGATAATAACACATAAAATTTTAAATTATAGTTTATGTCATGAAGTCAAAGCGTTGGGACTAGCTGACACTTCAAAAATCCTTCTTGTTACCACTAGATAGCGTTCGAGAAAAATAGTTTTTTTTTACAAATGTACAGTATATATCTAAATTAATTTTCTATATATAAAGTGGAAGAAATTTTTATTGATGACAAAATTCGCTTACACAATATAGGACACTCCTGTAAGTTGTGGTATGAGAAACAGAGCTCCAGTCTAAATGTGAGCTTCCTAAGTAGTTAGTGGTAGTAATTTTCTTGACGATACGTTACTTATATTGGTGTCAGATACAGAGCTCCAGTTGAAGTTTGAGCCTTCTAAGTAGTTAGAGGAAGTAATTTACTTGACGATACGCAACTTGTATTAGTGTCAGATACAGAGCTCCAGTTGAAATTTGAACTTTTTAAATAGTTAGTGGTAGTAATTTTCTTGCCGGTACATAACTTGCTTTTGCGTCAGACACAGAGCTCCAGCTGAAATTTTAGCCTTCTAAGTAGTTAGAGGAAGTACTTTTTTATGATTTGTAACTTATGTTGGTGTCAGATACAGAGCTCCGGTTGAAATGTAATCCTTCTTAGTAGTAAATGGTAGTAATTTTCTTGACGATTCGTAACCTGTATTGGAGTCAGACACAAAGCGCTAGTTGGAATTTGAATCCTCAAAGTCGATAAAAAAAATGTGGTCGCAATTTTCTTGACGTTAAGCGAAAGAGATAAATTCTGCTTGAAGAGTTCCAATTTAATTTTAAACACTTTTTAATAGCAAAGGGTAGACACTTCATATGACGATACCTTTCTTTCGGCCATATAAATTGACAAAAAATTAAGCTTATACCCGTCAAAAAACAATCGTAATCTGCATTTTCAGAAGGCAGAGATGATTTGAGTACTTCATTTATACGAAGAGAGATCAAAAACGCAAGATTCAACCTTCACATAGTTAATAAAAGTGTTAAGATGCGTATGGGAATTAAAAAAATTTCACTTAAAGACTATTTCCAAAGATGGAATATGAATATAAAAAGTAGCAAGCTCGACAAAAAAAGAGGCTAATTTAAGAATGGGAAAAAAGTAATTTCGCTTACTGTTAAAATGTTACAGTTATATACTTCATCCACTATTCATAACGGTTATTCAATTCTGTATGCATTGTGAATTAACATCCTTTCTACCGAATTCGTTCTGGAATGTTGCCAGATTTAATGAATGATGACTAAAATTTTTCTTCCACAAATCCTCATTTTTCTTCACGTGCAACACCTTTTGTGCGAAGGTGCTTTCTGAATGAACTTAACCACAAGGACGTGCAACTCATTCTGAAAGGGCAGAGCACAAAAATAAATAAGTACTTAACTAGAAGGTAAAATATTACTATGTTTAAATAGGGTACAACCACGTTTAAGTGTGGGGCGTCACCTCCAGAAATAATTAGACGACGCCCCTTTTATCAGAGAGCTCTTTTGCGGAAAAATTTTGTCTTTGAATCTCTTATATAATTATAAATTAGGAACTAATAAGAAATTTTTACAGGTTGCATGTTTATTCCCGTTTGAAAAAAAATGTTCTTTTTATAAAAGATAAAAAATTGTAAAACATCGTTAAATTTTAGAAGCGTCTTTGTCACATTTACATTTAATGCAAAGTGACAATTTAATCTCTAGTTATATGTAATCCGTTAATTTTATTAAAACTTTATTTCTTTTTTTTCAATACAGCAATTATATTTATTTTAACTTTCTGGTTGACCTTCCTCATGGTCAACACGGTCATCGTCCTGTGGGAGGGTCAACCCCTCTTTTACCCGTCTTTCTTTTTTACTTCTTTTATTTTTTTAGGGGGGCTAACTAACCAATCTCTTTCCTTTTTTTTTAAACCCTCCTCCTCTTTAAGTTTAATTGGCTGTAACTTTCCTGGTCCTGCACCAGTTAACGAATTTTTTAATTCACTTTTAATATATTCTCTTTTTGTGCTTCCATCTGGGTAGTTATTTTTTTTCTCCGAGATGTGGACTTCGGTCCGTATCGAGGAAATTAATTCTTTTTCCAACATCCCAATTTTTTTAACCTAAAATATCAATGTAGAATCCTTAAAATCTTTATAATTTTCAGTAATTTAATGTTCTTCATATCAACTCTTTCGGATCTTTAAAGTTTCTTCGTAAATCAGTAATTTCTGTAAGTTAAATAATTTCGTATTTTTCACATCACTCTTCAAATTCACCTTTGATTGCGACCTTTATATTACCTTTTTCTAATTCAAACTTTGTCACTTATTTCTCCTCAAAAACCTTGTCATTAGTGAAATAATATCTCTAAATTCATATTCAACTATTTGTTTTGTGTGTGATTGCGTGATTTAAAAAAATTAATAAAAATATATTCAGTTGCTCATGTGTAATTCTTCAATTTATCGTTTTTTTCCATCAATTTTTCCTGTATGTGCGGTGAGTACCTTTCATTTATTGTTTTGGGCATGCATATTTAATAATTTTAGAAACATCAGCTTGCTGTATTAAATCATATATTTATATCAGGATATAGTATGACTTTGTCTTATTTATCTTTAATCCTCAATTATTTCAGTTTCGCCCTTTTTCCAAATTTGGTGATTCCAATTTATCCAATTTGTTCAAGCCTCACACTTTGTGACCCTTTGGATCTATTGGGTTATTGTTATCCCACATTAGCATTGTACTACCACTTTCCTTAACGATCACATTCCTCTTAATCCAATTACCTTTTTTACTATTCTCCGCCTTAATTAAATTATTACAAAAATTTATCATTTGCCTATATTAATCATGACTATATCCAGAGATACATCCAATTATGCAACCCATCTATCCATTTTAACAATAATATTAAATAATTTTACTTAATTCGCACCAAATAATATAATTTTTATTAAACTCTAACAGTCTTACCTATCTATCTTAAAATTTTAAATTGAATTATAAATCTTTTTTTTTTTCAATTTTTTTCTTGTACTTCCAATTTTATTGTACTTTGCTTATGCGTGCAAACTTATGATGACAGAGTTAAACTCGCGATACGGCTTTCAAAATGTTGGAAAATGAAGTAGTTGTTTTATTATAAGATTCAGAAAATGGTCTAAGCTAGTGGGGTCATCAAACTTATGAAGCTTCTGAGCAAACGTACCGTTTTTAAATCCTACTAAGAAAAAGAATTATTTTAAATAAAAAAAAAAGAAGAAGAAAGAAAATACATTTGCTTATCAGCCCAGGAGAGAAATCGAGGTTGTTTGATCAAAGCTAGCCAACCAGAGAGTTAACACCATCTAAAATTTCCTAGCGAGATACTAGTAAACCACAATCACGGTACGCAATGGATAAATTTTGCTTGCACCATTTGGAAAACAATTTTGTCTCGTATTAGAATCAAGCACAGAGATATACAATTGAAATTTGAGCCATCTAGATAGCTGTAAAAGTGATCGTAATTTACTTGACGATAAACTTCCTTCCTTTAAAATATGAGGATAAATTATCCCTTTTATGCTGAAACAATTTGTAATTTTTATTGTCAATCAGCACAGAGGTCCAGTAAAAATTTAAAATATCGATTCAGTCGGAAAAATTGGAACTTTTATTTGGTGTTAAAATTTACTTATAGCGGTCAGGAAATGTTTTGAAACTAGCATTGCCATCAGGCAAGGGTCTCCAGTAATGATTTGAATACTCCAGTTTGTTGGAAAGTCGTAAAAATATCGATTGTAAGAAAAGAATTTTACAGATATTAAAGGAACAAGATGTAGTAATAAAATAGGTTAGAACTAATATATTTGAGACTTACGCTTTAAAGCAGCTTCTAAAAAAAAGCAAATGCAAATGCATAACAGTCTCTTTAGAGAAATAATATATATAGGGTGAACAACACGGAACACCCTATATATAGGTAAACACATTTTGTTACTCTTACTCCAAAGAATGGTCTCAAAAGTGAACCTGAATTTTTCTAAAGATTTTCGGAATGGGAGCATTGAATGGTATTCCAAATCCACTACCCGTTAAATTCACTTAGTGAAATAATGAAAATCGTAAAGAACAGGAGTAAATGTATGGATTTTATAGCCTTGCTTAGGTCAAACGTAATACTCTTATAGGCATCTGTGGATATTAAGGCTATAAAAACAGACGTAAATTTCTTCAACAATAGTACAGAGTAAATAAATGGATACTAGAAATATTACTAATGTCCATAAATATTTACTCTGCTTTTTTTTATCCATCTCATGGGCGGTATGTCGAAATAGTTTTGGGTGACAAAAATATTGTAAAGCAAAAATGATACAATCTATTTTCTTACCAGCTATTAGTATGAAACAATAAATGAGCAGTACTTTTTTCAGCTTTCAGCACACAGAATCACTTTCAATTAATAGAATTCTGTTGAATTCTCTTAAATTTCTCATTTTGGTTTTGAAGGGATTTATTTGTCATAACTGGCAAGGCAAGACGACTTTTCTATTAATCACCTTTTTTATTGTGGTTTTTGTGCTCAATTGCTAATGGAGAAATTTATTCTGTATAGTTATAGTTTTAAGATCGATACAAAAGAAAAAGTATAAAGTTTCTTTCTATTTCTTCATATTAAAGTTAAATGTTTAAAACTGCTTCTCAAAGCTGTCGGTGTATTCTTATTGAGCAGAAATAAATAATTAAAAAAGATCCTTAAGAGATCGAAGAAACCCGGAAACTTTCAGCTGTTATCAACATAATATTAATAAAATTTACAATGGTATTAATCTATTAATGATTCATTTATTTTTCATTTATCTGTAGATTTTTTCTTGAATACAGATGCATTTAACATACATTAATTGATGTAATCTTTAACTATATTTAGCTATTATTCTGTTTAAATTTATTTAATTTTATCATATCAGATACTTATATCTTAATTTAAAAAAGGAAAAGCAAAAAACACTACAGCATTTTCAAAGCAACAATCAAATTCAAAAGCAACAATCAAAAATAAAGGTATGGTGATTTTTTATTACATTTTATAGAAATCCCATAATATAATCTCAATACGCACCATTTTATAATGAACATATTGAATTACCGTTATAGGTCTATTATAAGGTAAATGGGTAGTCGAGTTTTCAAGGGTCTCATCGGTTATCATCAAGTTGGTGTCCAGAATGGGCGATGATGTTTCATTTATGGCAACCCAGGTATTTTGTTATGTTTTTATGTTTTAATCGTGTTTTTTTACTATATTTTTATAATTAGAATTTAAAATTGGGTATACCTCGGCTTGGGTACCGTTCTTTTGATTTTATATTGTACATAAAATCTTATATTTGACGATTTGTTTCTTTCTTGATATATTATGAGAAAATCTCACTTTTTATTCACTTTTTCTGTAAGAACATAAAAATCGCCAAAGTAAAAGGAGCTGCCAAATGTAAATTTTATACTTTTTTTTTCCGTGTTTGCGTGTATGTTATGTATTAATGTTACATTTTATCGCAGAACAAATTCTTACAGGCACATACCTCCAGCTTTGATATTTGCACATCAGCTAATCGAATAGTATCACTATTCGATGATTCGTCCATATGATTATTTATGGATGATAAAAATCACTATGGCGTTAATACGGCAATATATTTTACTTGTAGTCTTCAGAAAATATTTGAAACTTGCACTGCCTGCTAGTACAAAACTTCAGTTGAGAAATGATCAAATAGTCGGAAAGTTATCAAACTTTTGTACGCCCACGAAATCGAGTTTAAAAAAAAGTAATAAAATAAATAAATAAACTATGTTTTATTTTACGGGTTTAAAGCAAACAAATGATTTTTAATTATTTTCCAGTGCATTATGTTTCTGGCGTCATTTTATTTGGTAAGGCATTGCACGTAAGCGCAATTGCCTGTAAATATTTCCCAATTTTCGTCAAGGAGTACCTCAAAGTATATTTTCCTCTACTAAATAAATTACATTCAGTTTCTTATAAGTTATATTTATTATTATAGTACATTTTATAATATATTTTATGACTATGTACAGACAAAAACCAATGTTCGGGTTGGCTACAACTTGGAAAAGCAATCGCCAAAATATGGCGCCTATATCTGATAAGCACCAGACATTATAATTTTTTTTTAAAACTATTTTTTGAACAAAAAAATCTTAAAACAGATTCTCCAAAAATTTGGAAATGGGTATACACATTGTATTTCTTTTAACACAGAGTGAAACATTTAACGATGAAAGCAATTTTATATAGAATATATCAGACGAAAGTTGACAAGAAAATACCATACTGTGAAATGAAGGGATTTGGAAAATAAACTAACGATGTAAAAGGATGAAGGCGGTTTATATTTTGATAAAAATTCAATTTCAAGGCCGCTTTTCTTTCAAATAATCTGCGCTTCTTGCTCATTAAGAAACCTAAAGAATGTCTTTGTCCAGCGACAGAAAATACGAATCGAGACATAAAATGTTATATCGGGCTTTGAAAGTCGAATCGACAAATAGCTTTTCTTATAACCGCAAAAAGAGTCGAGTTTTATCAGCCACACCATATTGGAACAGCATTTTTATCCTGAAAAGTTTCAGGCGTTTTTATTATATTACCTCCTATTCAGCCATATATATTTGTGGGGAAAAAAAAGTTAGTTTGAAAAAGTTGAAATTGTTTTGCAATTGGTGGACCAGAAATTGAGTCATAAACCCGTTTACTAAAATCCATTCACACCAGAAAAAAGAAGCTTTGAAGTTCGTAGATAATGTCTAGTTGGCAACAAATTGTATAAAAATTGGATAGGAATTTTTTTCTGAAACATCGCGTCTTATTAAGTCAGCTGCTTTCGCTTTCATAAGTTCTGATAGAACTGCAAGATTTTTCTTTGTTAACCAATATAAAAATGTACTGTAAAAAAAACAAGTTATAATGCTTTATAACACTAAATTGTGCCATTCTAGAACGTTCTTTAGTATCCAATGTACGTCAACTGCAGCCATTCTTAGCATTTTTAAATTGTTGATACCGGTATGAATTATTAACAAAAAATGAAGCAAAATGCAATAAACGAGAATGCCTTGATCAAAACACTAACGTTTTAAATTGCCCGTTATTGAAGCCACATCGGTGATCAGACATAATACTCTACACCAGGGATGGGCCAACTGTGGCCCACCGGAAGGTTTTATCCGGCCCGCGGAAAGATTTTTAACTCCATTTTCTTGTCCACTTTGTTTAAAGTTTTTTTTGTTCTTTCTTTTTAAACTAAGTTTTGATGACCTTTTTACTTTCTCTATTTTTGTTCTCCAAAGCATAAATTGATGGAAATAGTTAGCACAGACAGCTTCAATTGGTAAAATGTTGAAAGTAGAAGTTCTTTATAAAATAAAATAGCCGTAGATTGGTTCCAACGAGGGTCTGTCTTTCTCGAGGAGCAGACATATGGAATCTACTGTAGGTGAATTGCACTTCACATGTGGCAGATTGCGCATTTTAAGCTCCAACGAGTGGATTTTTCTGCCAGCGTGAGTTCTAACATTTATTGGGTATGGAGAAATTGCACACATAATGTAAATAATGGTTAAATTATTAAATTTATAAAATGGTTAGTGCTTTTTTGACTTATTTGTAAACTTTTTTATCCCCAAAAAAGCTTCTAAAAAACGCAAAGTTGATTTAGAGTGCCATGCGTTCAATGATAGATGCACTTACACAGATCTTCTTTGTTTAAAGTACAACTAGAACTTGAACAACTAGAATCGTTCTTCGTTTGAACAACTAGAACTAAAATCGTTAGCCTCGTTCCTTAAAATAAGCACATCTCACTTGGAATCAATATAAGGAAATGAAATAGCAGTTTCATTCATCTCATCAAATATCTAAATTAAAACGTATATCGTATTTTTTTAGAAGTTTTAACTTGGCCCACCAAACTGTTTTTTCTCGATTTTTGGCCCTCGATCAAAAAAGTTTGCCAGTTCCTGCTCTACACCATGTGTCTGGTCATTATTTTCAGTTAAATACAAATCTTCTGGAATCATATTGCTTTAGATATTTTATGCGACATAAGAGCCGCGTTTAAAAAAAAAATCAAGTTTTTACATGAACTATATGTTTTGGACATTCTTTCAAATTAAATGGAGTCATTCGGAACATTTTTAAATTATAAATACTAGTATGACTTTTTGAGACAGAATAAAGTAAAAGACAATACGACAGCTAACTTAGATCAGAAACCAACTTTTTTCTGAATTGGTAGATCATCGCAAAGGGTTCCTTTCCAGTTCGGTGATCAAAATTAATTTTGTGAAAGCAATAACATGTTTACATTTAAAAAATGTTCTAGATGTTTTGGTTGTCTTGCAAAGTTCTGGAAACGATTGCAGTTTGTATTGTCATCGGACCCAGAGTCCAGGTTGAAATTTAATTATTCTAGTAAGCCAAGAAATGATCAATATCTTTGATGACGATAAATAAAAAAAAGAATATTTTGAAGCAAAAAAGATGATAAGATATGTTTTGTAGAGGTTGTGATCAGAGAACAAATTCTTAGCAGGTACATATCACCAGCAGGGATATTTTCTCTCCAATTAGTTCTATCTACATTTTATCGACGATAAAAATCATACGGCAATATGTAGTCTTCAAAAAATTTTTTTAACTTGTACCGCCATCTAGTACAAACCATCAGTTGAGAAATGATCAAATAATCGGAAAGTGATCAAAATTTCGATTGCAAGTTTTAACACGTGTGCCCACAAAATCCAGTTTATAAAACGTAGTAAAAATAAATAAATAAACTATGTTGTACTTGACATGGGTTTGAAGATAACAATAGATTTTTTGTTTAGAGACTTGTCAGGACGTCAAAAATAATCTTTTGTACCATAAATGTCCAGGATGACAAATTTATTCCAGTTTAGAGTATGTGAAATTAAGTAAAGCATCCCAGCTCTCCATATCAGCATTCAGTTACTGGAGTTAAAAGAAAACACGCCTTTTAAAACAATTGCTTTCATAACGCCAAAGTAAATCAAGCAGAAGATGTACATAAATTTAACAGTAGTTACTCGTCTATATCATTGCATTGAACTTTAATTTACGCATCATTTCCTAGGACTTATAAATCAAAAATTTATTCCAGGTAAATGCACGCCAAAGCAAAATTTTACGCGCCAGAAGAAGTAGGCTAAAGAAAGGAGAAAAAGCATCAAACAAGGATATAATCACTTACATAAAAATGCATTTAGATCAGATGATTTAAGAAAAAAAAATGTTCATCTTCTCTGAGCGCGTTTTTCGGAAAGTTCCATTATGCATCCCAGCGGAAAGTATTCTGAATATTCACCACTAAAAAAAGGCTAACAATTCTGAAGAACAGTTTTCAAAAACAAAAGAGAGAATGGGTGCAAAATGTATTCAACAAAAAATTGGCTAAAAGCTCGAAAAACTTTTAAAGCACATCAAATACCAAGTTTTTGTTAAAGAAGCTGGTGGTTTTTCACTGTATTGTGTATTTTTTTCATTTTTTGATCTAACGAAACTTAAAAGTCAAAAATAAAAGGTATTCTTCAAACAACGCGAACTTTCTAAAATTCTTGAAAATCTGAAAGAAAATATTTTTTCTAAATCTTTTATCCGTGGTTTAAATCAAAGACTCCGTTTCAAAAATCTATTCAAATTTAAACTTACTTCACTTCATTTTATTGTATTCTATTTGCTTTCGTTATTTATATCTAGCTTTAATAGAAAGGATTCAAAAATCGCCGTGTAAGAAAAGCAAAAGATTTATGTTTTTATTTTGTGAATTTAAAAAGAAGAGTTGAGGAGTTTAACGTTACCCGGCTGATTTATCTAGTTTGGAATATTTGATCCGAGTAACTGTAGGTATAAAAATTTTCAGAGAATAGAATAAGAATAGACTGTAGGTAAATTGAGGTAGGTAAGGACTCTGTGTAACTGTAGGTATAAAAGTTTACTAAGAATAGATTTTTTATACATAAAATGTTACTTAAGTGCTGATTGAAAAGACATTTTTTTTTGTTCTCGTAATCTATGTGAACCAGAAATTTATTAAAAAATACTGCATGGAGTAATGTTTAGGACTAGTCAAGACCCATCCTGACAGCAAATTTACAATCCAGAGGCATTTAACCACTTGCTCTCTTTTTTGAAGATTTTTCTCTTTTGGCTGGATTTTTCTCTTTGGCTTTGAAGATTTGGCCGCAATTATAATGCAAGCTTTTACATCTTTTTAAATTAACCTGAACTTAAAAAAATAAGAATTAAGTTTCTTTTATTTAAAAAATCGCCAAGCAGAAGAGCGAGTCGTCAAATGCCACGGGATTGGAAAATCTCACCCCGGGACGATGTACCAATAATGATGATCATTCTTACAATTAAATATTACACTAAGCTGGGTAGTTATCATTTTGAATTTAGTTGTATAACTACATAATTCATTAATATAAAAATTCAATCACTGCAAGAGAATAAAGAGAAAAATAACGGTTTGACTTTAAAAGTAATTTTTTTCTAAATAAGCTGAAACGTATGAAGATCTTGGAGCAATATAGTGTTGAGCCACACTTTTATCAAAAGTGATTTCTTCACAAAGCATCATGGAGCTGAATTAGAGTGACACTGTGCAGTCCTAGTTCAGCCCCGGGGATCTCAATAACGAAAATTAAATATATAAATTTCATTACAAATGCTGATTTTAAAAATGGAAATTTGAATATCTTTCATTCTCAACGGTACACATTCTCTAGTTAAAATCATTAAATCGCCATTGAATATATAAATGAGCAGTTATTTTTGAATGTTTAATAAGACTACTTCAAAGAAAGTTTTTTTTTGGGGGGGGGGATAAAAGTTTTAGCGAAATTTTTTTTGATTATTTTAATATTTATTCATGCTGCATTGAATGTATGACTATAATAATATATAGAAGACATCTATATCTTGCTAAAATTAATGTCAAACTTGAATTTTTTGTATTTTGTGGTGGAATGTTGGAGACTGTTACAAAGCTTATTTGTCTGAAAAATATCTTACAGTGGATCTCAGGGCTTTTTAAAATCCATAGCAATGAGATTGCTGATTGATTCAATGGACAAAAAGTGTGTCTTCACTCTACACTATTATCTCTTTCCAGTACGTCTTTTAGAATTATTATCTCTTTCCAGCACATCTTTTGGAACTAATTATCCCTTTCCAGTACATCTTTTAAAACTATTATCTCTTTCCAGTACATTTTTTAGAACTATTATCTCTTTCCAGTACATCTTTTAGAACTATTCTCTCTTTCCAATACATCTTTTAGAACTATTCTCTCGTTCCAGTGAATCTTTTGGAACTATTATCTCTTTCTTGTACATCTTTTAGAACTATTATCTCTTCCCAGTACCTATTCTAGAACATTAAAACGATTCATCAAAAATAACATGTATTAGGAGTTCAAAAAGAACCTCGCTGTTTGAACACGTCAAAAGTCATGGAAAGACAAATTATCTTTAATCTCAAAGTGGTCCAGAAGAAAAATGGTGACTGAGTTTAGGCTCGCCGCTGGCCATGACTGTCTTCCGAAACACTTGCCCCGTCTCAGCCAGCATCCAGTCCAGTCTGCAGTCTCTGGTTGATGACCATCTCATCATTTGCCGATCTTTAACTAAACGTTCTCTTGTGGACCACAACTGGGGGACCAGAAGCCTTTATGATTCATAGACTATCACTGCAGCTGCCTCTAATTTTTGCTATTTTTTCTCTCCACGCTTTTTCTCTATATGGTTATATGGATTTATGACTGTACTTCTCTTTTAATCTCTCGAACAAAAATTTAAAAAAAAAAATTCTACGAATATTGCTACCAACTCATTTTTCCCAAAGTGGACTTATTCCGCTTTTAGAAATAATGGCTTATATAAAATTGCTTCGCAATTAAAGAATCTAATTTTGATAAAATACATCCAATAGGTAAATCTGCATCCTCCAAAAGAATATGCCGTAAGATAATTTCAGTACCAAAATGGGGTAGTAAAAGGAGCTTATAAAAGGATAGCCACCTATAAGGTGATAAAATGAAGAGAGTTTTTGTAAAAAAGAAGCCAAGCTCACGAATTCTCATGCTTACAACAAGGAAAGACATACAAGACACAAAAGAAACAAAAAGTTCTCTTTTCCGTGACTAATATTATCTGCGTATAATCACTTATTTTAGGAATTAAATGAATAAAATTGTTCTTTACTACAAGATGGTTACGGTTTTAAAAAGCATTACAATGAAAGCTCCCTCCTTTTTAAAGAAACATTTAAAAATTTTGAAATTTTGAGAAACTTTTCAAACTTTTCTTAATTTTTCTCTGAACTGAAAATCTTTGTGAATCAAAAGCGTTGTCATTCACACAAGTTCATTTTAGAACTTATGAGAATTAGGTGCAATTTAGTTTTTGTGTGAATAATTTTAAGTGTAAACAAAAGATTTAAACATGTGCTTTTTTTCTAGTAAAAGTCATTCTAAATGCATACTAAAGTTAATATGCATTTCATTCCATCTTTTTACGAATATTTGATTAATGAATATGAATAAGCAACTAACTATTACTAAAAAAAATTATCCTTTTTAACAGGTGCTAATTTTTAGAGGTGTAGTTTATTCATTTGCACAAGATATACTATATAAATTCCATTCTAACTTTTATGAAAAGCAAATACCTTTAAATGAAGATAGGATATACTTTTTGGATCCAAGTATATCCTGCAGGATGAGTGAATAAAGTATAAACAAAGGTTCAGAAATGACATGCTATAGCTTTAATTCTATAATAATTCATTGTTTAAATTAAAGATTAATGTCTCGAAGATTTCGTTCTGGTTTAATAGCTGGGGTATTTATCAAATTTCCTGTCAGGGCGGAATTACGTATATTCGACAAACTGAACGTGTCCTGAAATTTTGATTGGAAGACCAAGAAAGATATGGGAAAAATCAGGATATTAAATTATCTTCCATCGCTCTATATAGATGAAATTATAAACGCAGGTTTGAGTTTTATTTTGATAAAATCATTAATTTTTACTATCCTACTACTGGTTTAGATTTCTGAGAATCATTTCATATTTTGAAATATTCTAGTAATTTAGTTAATAATCATTCTAGTGCCCCATTCTTTCCCAACGTTTGGAAATCCATTCCAATTTAATCTTGCATCCTGGAGTACTTCTCTAAACACCTAACATACGTTTCGTTTCTCCCTTTTTTTATTATCTTGTTCAAATTTGTTCCTCACTGTTACTAATTAAACCACTTTGCAGATATTTGTTTCGTTACTTTTCTACTGTCATTTGTTGTTCAGACACTGAGAAAAGTTCTTGTTTATAGAACCGAAACCATAGTATATAATTTTTGTATATTTGTGTTTTATTCCAAATTTTTTGCTTTAAGAACAAAATATACAATTCAAAATACCTTTCAAACATTTTGTTACATTAATTACATACATTAACTAGTACGTTATATTACACATTAATTAGTTACGTTAATTACATACATTAATTAGTACATTTTGTGTGAAAAAATGCACTAATTAATGTAGTACATGTCAATGTTTTCTTTAACGAGAAACTTACCTTTCAATGACTCTTTCTTGGACAAATGTTCTTCTAAGTGTATCCTTCAAACTTTCCTAAGACATAATTCAATTGAATTTATCAAAAAAATATTTTTTTTGCTTATTATTCATTGTTAAAATTTTTTCATGGAAGCAAATCGTACCATTTCTGAAAGAGTCAATCATGTTCTATCAAAGGAACGAATCTTTTTGCTTCATCGTACAGCAAGTACTATTTCTATTCATTAGAATTACTAAATTGATGTATTGTAATACATATATTTATATCTAACCTATGATTTATATATTTATGACCAACGGTATCTCACCCATTGTGGTGGTCCTGAAAGAATGGATACCACCTCTGGAGAACGCACTAGGTCTGCTTAGAGCCCCTGAATTAGACAGGCCGACTCATCATCTATTTTTGCTCCGAAGAGCTAACATAAGCACAATACTAATAACGCTGACTTGCAAACTTTTTTGCTCCAATATTGCTTGATAGGTCAGCTCTGATAGTATAGGAGCCTTAGGTCTGCTCATCGACAAGACCGATTGTGCAGCTCATTGGAAATAAAAATATCTAACCTAGTGTAATTTGCTTATGCAATCTGAAATTGCATAAAAAGGAAACAGTGCTTTAGGTATGATAGTTAAAAGTACTTACAATTCATGTCTACAGTGACGTATTTGGAGACTGGTACCGTGAGGTTGTTGTTGGAAGCCTGGCATGTGAAGACAGCCATCAGGTCATGCCTCTGAAGTGATGTTATTTCGATTTCATTTCTGACCACCCCTTCAGCACTAACTTCGTAGCTGTCATCCAGGAGGACACTCTCTCTCCACCACGTCAGAGAAGGTGTGGGTTTACCTGAAACACACACTTCTCATAAATGATTGGTTAACGGGTTTATTACATAGGCGTCATATTTTAAAAGCTTTATTTAAATGGTCATGCGAGAAACAACAAACGTTTCTTACACTCTGTTGTTGTTGTTTCTAATGCTACTTGCCAATATTATCAAGCCTGCTTGGTGAAACCAAGCAAATTTAAGGCGGAGCTTACGTTTCTTTTTTTTCACACACACGTCACAGTCCGGTTTAGAGGGTGGATCCATGTGGATGAATACATCCATTTATTCATCCACAGATCGTAATTTTGGATCTCAACCAGGAAACGATCAATCCCCCCAGAGGTATTGATTTGTTATGGGTTATCATAATTTAAGTCCATTTCATTGGGAAGGGTCATTTCATTGGGAAGCGGGGCTTTATCCCCTAAGCAGCGGTTCATCCCACATCACATTATGTATTAGATAGGATAACCGTACATCGAAGTGCCAGATACTTTGATAATTAAATGCATGTATCACCCAACTATAGCCAAGCCCCTAGCCGCGTTTCTTAGGATTCTATCATCTGACAGCCTTGGGTCGCCAAGGCGACAGTCAGACGACGTGGAAAGTGCCCGAACTGGTACCCTTTTTTCCAAACTCAGATATCACATATCCAATGAGTGAACATTCAGGCACGACATATTTAACATTTTCCCTGCCGCGAATACCTTGCTAGTTGCATACTCGACTGCCAGGATCGAACTGAAAGCCCCCGGCTCACCTCCTTTGCCCACTGCGTAACCGGAATACGCTTGTAACGAACAAATATCGTTTTAGTAATTTGCTTCTTGATTACCATTTATTTAAATTTGTACTACATTATCTAAAACACGTTGAAAATATTATATCATGCATGTAGAAATAGGTAATTAATGCAGTAAAAATATTAATAATTTCTAAAAATTAACTTTTATTTTTGGAATTTAACGCTTGCAACTTATTTTGATGTTCAGCGATGTATACAAGTCTATCAAAACGAAAAACATTTTGAAAAATACATTTTAAATAAAGGTTTAAAAGTGTGCATTAGCATAATGTTATTAGCTATAGTTATCAATGTACAAAAGTTAAAAACCAAAATTGTCTTTACAGAAACCTAATTTACTCATTTTCTTTGAGAAAAATTCAAACGTGTCACTTAATTAGTTGCAAGACATGAACAATTTTTGTATTAACGTTTCTGTGGGAATCATAAGATAAACTTCATTAAAATTAATGACTTTATTTAAAAGAATTACTTGACTAGAAACGATTCCAAATTAAAATATTCTTTCTAAAACTATTCAATAAAACTGTCGAATTTAGAGACTTTATTTGATATTTGCGTTTCTAGAAAAGAACCTCAATTATTAAAAACCTTTTACAATAATTTAAAAAAATTTAAAATTTTTACCCTATTAAATCTTTAATTTTCTCTACATCATTTTGCAAACATAATGTGTTTAATGTTTTTACTTTAAAAGGTTTTTTTAATCAAGATTTATTGAAACGTATTTGAATCCTCCCGGTACATTAATTCTTTACTACTTAGAACATATTTTCCTTTTGCTAATTCAAAAGCCTCGGAGAACAGCAAGATCGCTAAATTACTTTAAGACTTTTCGTAATTTTAAAAGTTTTGACATCATTTGAATTTTGGAAGAAAGAAAAAACAAACAAGAAATCGGTATCCTCTTAAACAAATATAATTTTCAGCAATTTCTTATAATTCCATTAGCCGATCGTAATGCTTCAGTTTGCTCAATTCAAGAGCTATTAAGAAATGAACATTTTCAACAATTGGAAATGTTAAAACACTTGAGACGCCATAGTTGCTTTCACAATGTTTAGTTTTTACGAACGTCTTTTCAAATTCGACCAAAATTGCCGAACTAAAGCAGATATAAGTAATATCCGTTAAAGTACCAAAACATACCAGATGCCGTAGTTAAAAATATGTTGTTTTTATTTCGATGTAATAATGTATTTTATCTTAAAACGAAGACTTCTAAACAATGACCAAAAAGCTGCACTGAATGAAATGAGATAAAAAGTAGTGCTCAATTGGACACAAAAACATACTGGACGCTTTTTTAAAATTTATTGATTTTTCTGAACGCGGCCTTAAAGATGACCAAGATTGTTGGACTAATAGATATAATTCCAAAAATCTATTATTTATGGGCTCATTAAAATGTATAATTTTATTTCTTAATCGGATTATAATTTTATCGATTTTATTGATAGGGTTATATATGTATATTTTTGTTTTTAGCTAATGAAGTAAAAGTAGCTGTTTTCAAAAGGAAATTATTCGTTAAAATATAATTTCTATAAGTAATATAACTTTTACAAAAACTTTTAGGAAAATATTGTTCCTTATCTTCCTATACCTATCAAATAATTCTTTACGTCTTTACATTATTTTTCGTTTTCAAGTTTCCTTTTACGTTACTTTTTGAATTTTTAACATCGAAAATGTATTCTAAATTCTTAGAAACACTATAAAAACACTAACATTTCATAATAAAATAAAGTTTATAAAATTAAAATATTTTTTAAAATGCAAATATTGTGTTATTATATGTGTGCATTTTCAACATGTAATTTTGCGTATAGCTTGACGAAAAATATTTCAGATAAATGGAAATAAAAGCAAACTTTATCAATTTTCTATAACAAAATTAAATAACCATCAACTTTTTCGTGAAAGAAAAAAAAAATACCTATAACATTGCTGTTTTATATGCCATATTTATAATAACATTAGTACGTGCCTGATTTTCACTTTTAAATTATGCTATTTCACATGAGGATGTTTAATATTGCTCTATGATATTTTTTTATTATGCTGTGTTGAACATGGTGTTGAACATAAACATCAGTGTTGCTAAAAAACTTCCATATAAATTTTTACCATTTATTATACCAATTGCTAAATTGAAGTTGCTTAAAATAAAAAATAAATACGTTTACAAAATAGATTCTTGGTGTTTTAATGCTTTATAAAGTTGATGTTTTTGTTTTTATAACCGTTGTTGAACAGCCGACCAAATTTTTGGGTTTACGACTACTAATGTTCAACTCCGTAGCCTTGTAATTTTGAACCCAATCCGGAAGACAAGGGAACTCCTGAATCAAGTATTGAGAGAAATTCGCCTTCTTGAAGAGCTTTTTGATGGAACTAACCCGCATTTGCGTTACATGGGGAGGAAAACCACGAGAACCTCCCATGGTTAGCCTGAAGGCAAAGAGACTCTAACCCTTGAGTCGTCTATCGCTGAGGATATTTCACGTCATCACTGTGGTCGGCGCAAGCCGGATTCGGATTCATATTGACCAGCCATCGCTGGGATTTGAACCCGGTTTACCTCATTGGAAAGCGAACGCTTTGAGCTCTTCCTTTGAACAAGAATTGAACTCACCTCCTTCCGTTTCACAAACAAGGAACAGTCGGTCTCCTTCGTTGTAAGGACCAATCAGGCTGTGAAATAGTTCTCCATTCTGATCCATAATCATTGGTTTTTTAGGTGGAACTGTAAAAATTGAAAGAAGGAAATATAATTGCAGGTTTAAACTTTTTTCCAAGAAATAAAATAAGTATTGGAAAATAGAGTACTTTATTAGATTGATTAGCAAATAACTTCTGCATTGCAGCGAACTGTTTGCAACTAATTTCATGCAGAACGTTTAAAAAAATAAAACTGAGTAAGTTAGCAATATATAACGATACCTTTATGTCAAATAATAATTAAAATTGCCCCTTACAAAAAAAAATAATATAATAAATTTCGAGGTTGACAGGCGTTAAAAAATACTGCGGAGGTAGAAAATGAAGTTACGTTCTGCACCAAAAATAACCTAACCAATAAATATTAATTTATGCCTCTTAAAATCAACCTTATTTATAGCTCTGTAATGCTATTAGTTGAAATTGGGAGAAGTTATTCACTCTTCAAATATATTTATTTGCTTAAAGGGTTCCTTACATCGTGAATAAAACAAATTCACACACCTTGATTATAAACCTCGGGAGGTTGATTTTGTAAGGTTCGTTTTGAACACAACATCAACTCAGAACAACCTCACACAAACCTCAAACACACTCTAAATTTTTGTATGGGTGGAAATATTGTTTGGTATAATTAACGTTAAAACATAAATTTAAGTATAACAGAGGACAGAGACATAGCTTCTCACTGAAGCAACGAGGCTCGAATCTCGGTTGCGACTTTCACATCGCCTCAAATTCATATCTGTCCCAGTTTGTCCGGTTCGAAACGAAGCGGGATTAGAATTTGTATCGACCAGCCATTTTCGGGATATGAACCTGGGTCAACACATTGAGAGTGAACGTAGTTCCAATCCCGGAACCCTCACTGAATTTCTATATTTTTTTTCTTTGTCGTATGCCTGTTTTAGCAGAGGGAGAGAGAATGTTCTTGTTTCTCAGTGGCACCATCTATGGCCAAGAATTCGACTTCTGCCACACCATTCACACAACAACAATCCCGTTTATAGAGCGGGTCACACACACAAAGGAGAAAGAACATAGAGCACACAGAGAGAGAAAGTAACATCCATGCCTTGCCCGGGATTCGAACCCAGGACTTTTCTGATCCAAGGACAGTTCCCTGCCCCCTGCACAGGCCGGCCGGCACCGAATTTTTATTATCTTCTGCTATTCAATGTTGGTGATAAAAAGGTTAACCAAACAGAACCATTGTCTAGTGGGTTTGAGTTTAAAAGATAAAGCCAAGGTTGATATAGCGCTGTGAATGTACCATACGGATCAGGCGCACAACTCAGGTTATCAAATAAAATGTAAAATGCTAAGCACAAATTAATAATAGATCCACCGTAAGATTCAGATATGCGGAATATAAAATCTAATGGAGTCGAAATGTAGTATTTTTTAGAGTCGCAATCAGGTATAAAAATTATCATAAGACTATAAAAATCTCAGTAGATTTTTCCCGGAAAAAGATTGTGCTTTTTTTTTCCTATTCAAGTATAAAAAAGGATCTTTTGGATTAATTGTTATCGTTACCTAGGGCATGTAATATTAGGAATGTTGGGAAGTAATTTTATTCCTTCATTACTAACGCTTTTTCCGTTCTTTTATGTGCTGTTTGCTTTCTTTAGATATTTGTATGTGGCACCTTCCTTTCTTTTATTCTCGTTTCTTATACACATTCTGGTGACAGTAAGTAGACGCTCCACTCTTATCATACATCCAATCGATATCAATGGTAAAAGAAGAGAAAAAAAACTACCGTTCGCAAAGTTCTTTCTTTTGGACTATTGTTTTGGGAAAAAAAGCAATCTTTTTCGGCTAACGCCTTTGACTGTTTGCGAACATATCGTCGAAAATGATGATATGAATAGTCCTTTTCCGCACTAACGGAGGCTTTGTTGAAAAATCTTCCACAAAAGATACAGGATATTCAGTTAATTTGAGGCACGGAAGTTGCTACTGTAGCAACAAATACTATAATATCGAAAATTAGATCTTAACCAAATTTGGTACGTTAAACTAAAAATGTACTTATGTAGAAGTAAACAAACAACTCAATAAGCCCAAATGAGCACATATCTTTTATATTGTTCTTCATACTTTGCTTTATTAAAAGCGCATGATATATATTGCTACATTAAATTTAAAGTACACTTATCCGAAGCAAAGCCCAAATAAATAAGTTTGCTTATACTTTATTTTACAAACACATTTTAATATTTTAAGCACTTTATACATAAACTTTTTTCAATTTATACATAAGAATATTTTGTTACGTTTAATTTAAATTTACTTATATACAGAAAAGTAAATCCAATAAATAAATTTACTTTACTTTGTTTTATTATGAGCATATGATATATCTATTCAGGTTTTTACATTAAACTAAAAATATACTTTTCCAAAAAAAAAGAGCAACACATACAGCACTAATAAATAAAATTGTTTTGCGTAAATTTACTTTGCCACGTTTTACTTAAGATATACTCATTTATAACTCTTATGCATAATAATATTCTGTTACGTTAAGGTAAAAATGTACTAAAAATTAGTTAAATTAAAAATAAGTTAAAAAATCTTTGTTAAAAAATCTTCAATAGGCTTTATTAAAAAATCTTCAACAAATTCAGGATATTCAGTTAGTTTGAGGCACGGAAGTTGCTACTGTAGCAACAAATACTATAATACCGAAAATTAGATCTTAACCAAATTTGATACGTTAAACTAAAATTGTACTTACGTAGAAGTAAACAAACAACGCAATAAGCCCAAATGAGCAAATATCTTTTATATTGTTTATCATACTTTGTTTTATTAAAAGCGCATGATATATATTGCTACATTAAATTTAAAGTACACTTATCCGAAGCAAAGCCCAAATAAATAAGTTTGCTTATACTTTATTTTACAAACACATTTTAATATTTTAAGCACTTTATACATAAACTTTTTTCAATTTATACATAAGAATATTTTGTTACGTTTAATTTAAATTTACTTATATACAGAAAAGTAAATCCAATAAATAAATTTACTTTACTTTGTTTTATTATGAGCATATGATATATCTACTCAGGTTTTTACATTAAACTAAAAATATACTTTTCCAAAAAAAAGTAAAAAGCAACACATACAGCACTAATAAATAAAATTGTTTTACGTAAATTTATTTTGCCACTTTTTACTTAAGATATGCTCATTTATAGCTTTTATGCATAATAATATTCTGTTGCGTTAAGGTAAAAATGTACTAAAAATAAGATAAATTAAAAATAAGTTTATTTGCTTAAATTAAATAAAAAATATACTTATCCATAGCATTAATCAAAAACAAGGTATTCAACGCAAGTAAGAAAATGTGTTTTTCAATATTGATATTGCATTTTGTTTTATCAGCAACACATTTTATTCATAAAAATGTTTTATTATGTTAAACTAAAAAAAAACTTATATATAGAAAAATAAACGCCGTAAATCCAAATAAACAAGTCTCCTGATTTTCACATTCCAAGACTCATTCATAATGGTTCAAGAGGATGATCTTAAATACGCTAATTAATTATTGCAGATGATATTTTAAGTTACGAAATCAGACACGAAACCGTACTTTTTCTGAAAAAAAACACATTATTTTTCGACAGATTTGAATTTTTGACCCCCAAAATATAGATCCGTAATCTTGGAAAGTCCATATAGTTTGGTCAAGAAAGCGATCTGAAGTGTGAACCCCTTAATGTTAATTTTACTTTTTGCATATTCACCATATCTCAAGAACTTTTTAAGCGAATTGAAAAAATTTTGCTCACAATTATACAATTTGTTTATCCAAATATAATTCCATGCGAAAAATAAATTTTCGTAAATATTTATAATTTTTTATTGCTATATTTAATAATAGTCAAAATATATTGGAATTTAAAGGTGCACAATTTTTTTTCGTAGTTTTAAAGTATGTAATTTTCAATTGCAAAATACGAAATTTGAGCGAAATCGATTAAATAGTTCCTGAGGAATTGAATTTTAAATATACGACTTCTCTAAAATTCAATGACTTCTTTAATATACAACTTCTTTAAAAAAGGGATGTTTATTCAGAGAAAGTACGATTTCGTGTCTGGTTTTGTATTTTTAAACATCGCCTGCGCTAATATATTAGCATATTTGAGGTCTAGAACGTTAAGATCCGATCACTAGATCAAACGTTATTCAGAGTGGCCCCTTTTTTAGAGCACTGAACGAGTCTGATTTACATCGGTGTTTTGTAAATTACTTTACTATCAGCACTAAATTAACCCTACTTAGGCTTACTCATGACTTATTCATTAATATTGATGACTTATTCATGATTCAAAAAACAAATTAAAGAAAAAAAAATATGCAATTTAATAACTCTAAATCTAATTCAAAATTTAAACGAAGCTATTCGACTCGTCTTCTGATACAAGAGCATGTGACTTATAATACAAAAACGACTCACATTTTAGTTAAATAAGTACATTTTGTAATATATGGTCCGCATATGCAATCAAGAACAGGTGATAACGTAGCGCTTTTTGGTCAAGTTCATTCATATATTTCTATGCGTGAAACTAATTTTTAGCGCACCACATAATATTTTCTTACGTAACTCATTATATGACTGCTACGAAAATAATACTTTGTCTAGAAGGCTCATATAATCTAATAAACATTTCATAAGCCATTGGAAAATCTTATGAAAAAAAAAAGAATTAAAAAGGAATATATATATTTTTTAAGAACTCTAAACCAAAAAGTCTTGATGATACCGATAAAAACTGAGTAGTTTTTCTCAAAAAAATTGTCTTAAACAATGAGTTTTCAGAAAAGAATTCCATTGTTCTTTTAAACACTTACTTCACATTGTTTGGAAATGGAATAAAATAGTCTTTAAGTGAGAAGGGAGAGAAGTCGCCAAGTAATTACCAAAAGTAACGACTGGTAATTACCTTTTCACTTTGGCTTCAATTATTTTGACTGCCGTCGTCCTCTTCATTGTCATTTTCTTAATCCATTTTTATTTCAATCTTTTATGGTATAAAAAAAAGAAGGTTTTCTTTCTTTTGGTTAAATTATCATTCTTATTGTTCTTTAAATAGTTCTCTACCTGTTAACTTCTATTTGTTGTATAAAGTTATTTTCACCATAAAAGAACTTAACTTTAATTTATTTTATAGTATTTTCAGGTTTGGTTCTATCTATAAAGCGAGTGATAAAAAGAATTTAAATAAACGCACATAAGTTTTTGAGATATGAAACTTTAAAAAAAAGCATTTTTAAATTACCGTTTTGTGAATATTATTTTTCTGATTTAGTTAAACTTTTGGATTCATACAAAATGTTATTTTTTATCCAATGACAGTTGTACTTAATAGATTTTTATAATTACTTATTATTTTTTATTTATTTTTGTTAAAAGAAACAGAGGAAGAAATGTTGCAAAAAATTAAGTGCAGATGAGTATCTACACGATTTACCTCCTTCTATTATATATTTCTTCCTATTTAATGCAGAAGAGTACTAACTCTAATTTTTTTTTATTTCTTCCTATTTTATTTATGTAATTTTCTTCCTTTTTTTCTATCAAATTTTATTTTCTTCTATTTCCGATTTCTGTATCTCAATTTTTTTTAAAAATTTTTTCTAGAGCTTCTATGATCTATTTCTGCATATTATGTACAGGAGAGCACTAACTCTGTCTTTTTCTATTATCTATTTCTTCCTATTACCTTTATATATTTTCTTATATTATCTGTTTCATCATATTATATTTTAAGTTCCTCTAGCGCTTTTCACAAATGTTTATTTCCAAAAAAGTACCGTCATGACAAAAGTAAATTGTATTTTCTATATATGTATAAATTATTTCCTATTTCTATATCTTAATTTAATTCTTTTAAATTTCTTCTATAGCTTCTATGATCTATTTCTGCATATTATGTACAGGAAAGCACTAACTCTATCTTTTTCGATTATCTATTTCTTCCTATTAACTTCATATATTTTCTTATATTATCTGTTTCATCATATTATATTTTAAGTTTCTCTAGCGCTTCTCACAAATGCTTATTTCCAAAAAAGTACCGTCATGACAAAAGTAAATTGTATTTTCTATATATGTATAAATTATTTCCTATTTCTATATCTTAATTTAATTCTTTTAAATTTCTTCTATAGTTTCTATGATATATTTCTGCATATTATGTACAGGAAAGCACTAACTCTATCTTTTTCGATTATCTATTTCTTCCTATTAACTTCATATATTTTCTTATATTATCTGTTTCATCATATTATATTTTAAGTTTCTCTAGCGCTTCTCACAAATGTTTATTTCCAAAAAAGTACCGTCATGACAAAAGTAAATTGTATTTTCTATATATGTTTAAATTATTTCTATTTCTATATCTTAATTTAATTCTTTTAAATTTCTTCTATAGCTTCTATGATATATTTCTGCATATTATGTACAGGAAAGCACTAACTCTATCTTTTTCGATTATGTATTTCTTCCTATTAACTTTATATATTTTCTCATATTATCTGTTTCTTCCCATTATATTTTTTAAGTTCCTCTAGATCAAACACTTATTTCCAAAATGCACCACCAGGACGAAAGTAAATTGTTTCAAGAATACTTATATTTTTTCAAAAACATACTGCAAAATAGTACTGTCTTCACAACAGGACATAAAATTTCGAGCAGGATGAAATTGTTACACCAGTCAATTTCGAAATACAGCTTTCTTTTATAAATAAATATTCTTTTATCTATTTTTTAATATTTGTTTTTATTTATCTTTCCACTTGAGCTCGGAGAAAATACTACCAGTTCTGTAGTATTTTGCTCATACCCAGACAGGAAATCTGAAGACGAAAAAAATATCTACCTTCTTATACGGCTCAATAAAGTATTATCGAAGTGGTATTATTTCCACGTTTCTATCTGACGGGAAGGAAAAGATTCGAAAGATTTCGAAGAAAAAGAAGAGAATGATCGTCAGGAAATTCATCCCAGTCCTTGAGATGCTCTCTGAACAAAGACCCTTGAATGGAAATAGGGTAATATAGAAATGATTACAACACTAATGATATTTCTCCTGAGGAAAAAAAAACAGTATTTGTCAGAACAAGTATTTTCTATAGTGAGTGATCTTCTTTACTATTACTGACCATTAAAGACAACAAAAAAATAGTAATAAATTGGATATAATGATCAACAGACCATTTTCTTTTCCGGACTTAAGGGTGTTGTCCTCTTGCCTTAAAAAACATAGGACATTCATATGGTGCAAAAAGCATGTAAAGTTACATGTCATGTTTGTGCAGTTGGATGAATTGATGATTTCCAAAATATTTCTAAATGTCATTCAGGAAGCTAAGCCTGAACTTGAAAAAAAATCGAATCCCCACTACCTCTGGAATATTCGTCCTTTAAAGGTGTTTTTGGAAGGCTCTGTTGTACACACGAAAATAAAATTTTATTATGCTATTTTCATAACTGCTGTGAATTTATAGCAGTTATTCGTGACTGTCTGGTCAAGTTTAGCCAATCTTTAGCCAGCGTAAAAATTTTGAAAAAAGGCGCAAAACGTCACTATGAAAAAAAAGTTACAGGTATGTAAAAATACGAAAAGCGTTAGAGGTATATTTTATTAACATTTAAAAAATTTCTCATATTGGGCTCATAAAAATGACCAAAATTTAAGATCAATTTATTGTCGTTGGAAAAATTGCGTCAAATTGGCGATTTTTAAGAAAAGTTAAATAACGTTTAAAATATTTAAGTTATTTATCTGTTCGAAAGCTCGAAAAATTCTTTGTGACAAAATGGTGCATATACTTTAAAATTATAGCTTTGCCACAAGTTTAAGGCACTTAAACTCTGGTTTTCTAACACCTTGGCGAAAGACCTTCAAAAAATACAATTAAAGTTGCGTTTTTTTTTTTTTTTTTTTTTGTACCTTATTTTTGTGAAATGCTTTATCTGACTAGCTAAGAGAGCTAAACGCTTGTATGGAGCGCTTTACTTGTTGACAATGCTTCATTGGAGTTCTTCACTGGCTGAGTAATAAAAATTTTTAACCGTTACCAACAGACTCATATCTTATAAATATGTTAGCCATTTTTCAGAGCCGGATTATACCTTTCGTAGGCCCTAGGCATAGCCGTTTTGGGCCCTCCCCTCCTTCCCCCACTCCTCCCCTCTTTTCAAAATATATGCTAAAATTTTCTTGCATGTTTTTTTAAACATTTTTATTAATACGGATTTTAATTTACCAATTTGTTTATCGAACTTTATCTGCAATACCGACATACTGCCGATATTGCAGTTGATATCGATAACACCATTATGATTAGTTCAATCGATAACTATGTAAACACTTCACGTCAACAATACAACAACAAACCAGCAAAGAAAACAGTGAAATTGATAGTGAGATTAATTACAAGAAATATTTATACTACAAATAGCTTCATAATTTTCATGATACTACTATGATAACTAAGTGAAGGAAATTAACATTGTCAAAAGTAAATCTTTTGAAATTATTTATAAATAAATTTGCAAGGTAGGTTAAATGTTTACTAATAGAAAAAATTTCGACAGCATAATACAAGATTTCGTTGAATCCAAAAATCGCAAAAAAGTAATATATTAGATCAGAAGATTCTGCAAAATAATTTATTACCGAAAAATATTATATTTTTATATGTATCTTCATAATTTTGTGCAAAATACACTTGTTGTTCTTAAAGCTAAATTATTTTTGTCAACAAATTTTTTTCTCCCAAGTTTTTCGTAGACCCCTGAATTTCCTAGGCCCTAGGCACGTGCCTATAGGTTAATCCGGCCCTGCCACTTTTAGATTACGTCTGAATGCGCTTAAATTTCAACCGGTTGGCACAACAGGATTTAAGCTTTTTTTCAGCGCCAAAAGTAAAATTTATAGTCATTAAAAATTCAGTTCAAACAAACTAAAGAGAAGAAAAAAAATATAATTAATTTTTTTGAAAACTACGTTTTTCAAATGGTAAAAAAGGAGACACAAAGTTAAATTTTTTACACCTGACGTGTAAAACGTGTGGTGTAATCATCCATAATATATTTTTATGTTCTCCAAAGTATCCTTCCATGTTTTTAATATTGATATATCTCATGTTTTTCGTTTTGTGTGTAATACAATAAAGAAAATACTCATTTTGTCCACTTGAAAAACATGTTTTTAAATTTTCGTAATTTCATAACTTTGACCCTTTGCGGGTCAGAAAATTTTAATCCAAAAATTGTGATCCTTTTATACATATCATCAATGAAATAAATTACTTTATCTTAAAATTTTTCAAAAAAAAAAACATTTTTGATTAAAAACTACTTTGTTTAAGAAATAATCACTTTTACACTTTTAGTTGTTAACGTTGTCAAAAATAAATACAGCAGTTTTTATCCCGCTTCCCTTGAAAGGGTTGTTTGAAATATCAGATCTAAATGTAATAATTTATAATTAAGGCATGTCAGGCAGTTATTTATATTTTTAATTGCACTTGGTGCCGACCGGCCTGTGCAGGGGACAGGGAACTGTCCTTGCATCAGAAAGGTCCTGGGTTCGAATCCCGGGTAAGGCATGGATGTTTCTTTCTCTCTCTGTGTGTTCAATGTACTTTCTTCCTTGTGTGTGAATGTGAACAGCCCTATAAACGGGTTGTGGTTGTGTGAATGGCTTGGCTGAAAACAAATTCCTGGCCATAAATGGCGCTACTGAAAAACAGGAACAATCGCACCCCCACTGCCTAAACAGGCATACGACAAAAAAAAAAATTGTACTTGGTCACAATTTAATGCTAATTTTTTTTCCTATTGAAATGTTATTTACTGATTTCTTATTTACAACTGTATATTAGTATTACTCCATTTTTCACAAGAATTCTAAGTATAAACGCGGACGTACTGAACATCTCATAAAAAAACAAAATCAAAATTTCAGAAACTGGTAATTCTCTAAGATAGCTGTTTAGTATATAACTAAAAAATAAAATGATTTCTAAGTTATAACGCTTCCGAGAAAATTAGAGGCACTCAAAAGAAGAATTGAGTTCAGATAGTGAATTCACGCCGGTTAATCAGCAAGTATTTAATCAAATGATCTCTGTGTGCGATAAAATCAAAAGAGCGCTTCAGTGTTAATGTTAAAAGCAGCAGCACAAAGGCAGCGCACTGAAATGGGGGGGGGGNTACTGAAATGGGGGGGGGGGGGAAGCTGACTTTAACGTTAATGAATCCACACGAAATTGCGAGTAAATTAAGAGGAAGGAAAAGCAGAGGCAAGAATTAAGGCTTTAAATGGACTAAGTTTACTATCTACAAAAGGTAAATAGCGCGTAACTATACACCTTAAACATGAAATGTCCTTATCACTAAACTAGCTTTTATAGCTTCATAAAATGCGATAGAAATATTGCTTTGGTTACTAAAATGCGGTTGTTAAGTTAGGTAATTTAGTCATTCTAGTAACTATAATTGACCATAATGCCACTTTAAGTGCATGTTGACGTAAATATAATTTTGTCGCCAATTTTTTTGCCTCTTCCCTTTTTCTCCTAAACCTATTAATACAGCACTGCTACCGATATTATTAAAATAAATATGAATACTTTACTTTCCAAGAAAGGAAAATATTAATTTGATTACAAAAAAAGCAGCAGTAAGATTTGATTAAAAAAGGCAGAGAAATATTCAAATACGTTGATTAAAGTCAACTAAGATTTGATTTTTAAAAAAAACAGCAGAAGTAATTTCACGTAGGATGATTAAATTCAAATGCAAATAAAACTTGCAGATTTAATTATACACATAATTATCACAAATCAAGTGTGTTAATCAACGATTCAATGAAACTAACAAATTAGTTAATCAACAAATCTAATTATTAGAGAGGGATAGTTTATTCTGACTGAAGTTAGATTTGTTAATCTAGCAATACCCAATCAGCAATTTTCTGTCTTATTTTATGTCTAATCAAGGCAAAACTTCGGATCAAAACGTAAGAATGCATTTCAGCCTACTAAACTGCGTAGTTAACTTGAATTAATCTGTTGAAACTTTATCAGCAGAAAGCACATTGCAAAGAAGTTTATTTTCTCGTAAGTGAAGAAATCAGTTTGAGAGATGTGTGAGGTCACATAGACGGTAGATCCGAAAATGAAAGAACAAAGGAAGAAAATTTTAAAAATCCCTTTATATTAATTTACATAAATATTATTATCGAATCTTTTAATTAAAATAATTAACAATTGTTTCAAACGAATATAGATTATATAAGCTCTTTATCTTCATTCTAGTCGTAATTCATGTCACATTGAAAAAAATAGTTATTATAAGCTTATGATCTGTTTTTAGAATTACCCATTAAGTGGAATCATTGGCACTAATAGGTAACTCAGATTGCATCTTTATATTTTCTTCGTTTATAATTGCAATTATTTTTGTCGCCAGTAATTCATCAAAATTCCTTCATCATACTATGCATTTAGGACTAAGGTTAGGTACGTTTTCCAGTATGAACAATTTATTACACAAAGGAAGGTTATCATCACTGTTTTAGAGCGTTATTGTACCGAATGCGGGGATGAGTGCCGGATAACAGTTGCAGTTGGCAACTAATTAAAGCCAATCCAATGCATCTATGTACTCATTTAACATCCCGCTGAACGTTGGTGCCACTGGCAATGTGTGTGTGGCATAGTCTCCGTCATCAATCGCATCCGGGAGGGAGATTAGGCCTTATCGATTATTTCCATGTTCCGGATTCTGGATTGTATTCCGAGTTCCGGGGCAAGAGAAGGCTTTTGGAAATGATCTCGGCCACTGTTTCTGGTGTGGATAGGGGGCTGCTATTAGCTTGTCGACATGGCAAAGGAAGTCTGATCAATGGACTTCATCCCGTGATGGATGATACAATTATATACTGCAGTACAGACTTCACACAGATATCGCTACAATCTAGACCGATATATCCCCGTTTTGATCACAAGGCAAACGTGATTAAAAACCCTCCTTAATACCATTTAATTAAACCATAGTTAACTACATTATATCATAACTGGAAATATTTATCAATGATACCATTTAAATTTCAACATTTGCATCATTCCATTACAATGTTCCATGGATTTTTTTTTACTTTATTATCATTGAAGGTATAAAGCTGATGCTTTTAGAATTTACGGTCATTAATGTTCAAGACCGTAGTCATGCAGCTTTGAACTTCACCCAGAAAACAAGTTAACTCAAGCATTGGTGAAAATTCACCCCACTGGAGGATCATTTTATAAGACTTAACCGTATTCGTATGACGAGAAGAATTAAATCGTGAAAATCTTTTATGATTAGCCTTGCGACAAGTGGATTCTTACCCATGATCTTAAACTAATGAGGATATTTTACTCTAGCAATGTGGTCAGTGCGAATTGAAAGCAATATGCGAATCAACCAACCATTTGTGGTAATCAGACCTAGTTCGGAGGGTAACCCTGAGCCATCGTGGCTCTATTTTATGTAGTGAAACTTAATAAGTAGATCACATCTGTATGAAGAAATCTGTCTAAGTTGATCAAAGTTCCAAGAAGACAAAACCAATTAAATTCGCCTTTTATAAGTTGACTTGCGAAAATGGATAATCAAATTGTTGTCCAAAGGTCAATTTATGCAGTTTTTACAGAATATAACAATATTTCAATGTGTAATGCGGTCTAAAACGCCCTACTGATACGTCTAGTATAAATACATAATTAAACATGATTATCTAAAGTAACCCCCATTTTCTTGAGTGTAGCTTGGTTACAAAGTGATCACGATCTCAAGTAAGTGTCCTTCTCATGCGTGTAGCACATTATCTAAATGATCATGATCTATACGAAACACCCTTCTCCTTTATGTAAAAATTGCATTTAAGTGATCATAGTCAAAAGTAAACGTCTTACTGTTATATGTAGTTCAGTATATGAGAAAACATGATCATCTAAATTAAACGACTTTATTTTGCACTTATTATAGCTAATCACATGACTATCTAAAGTAAATATCCTTCTCTGCATATAATATGGCATATAAGTTATAAGTTCTTTCTCTTACGTGTAGTACAGTAGTATATAAATGAACTCAGATGTGTACAGTAAACAGTCTTTTCCTAAGGGTAGTAAAGTAAATATGATTTCTCCTATGTGCTGCACTGTAGTAGATAAATAAACATGATGTATGACAGTGGTAAACCTTCTCTTACAGTGCATAAGTAGACACACATATTGTTACGAATTTATAATTTTGTGAAAAAATTTTTGTATTAAGGTTAAATATCTCAAACGAATCCTAAATAAACAGTTTAATTGGAAAATTTGCAAGAAAGTTGTATAATTTAGAGATAATTTAGAGATAACTCCTATTATATTTTATTTCTTAAGGAAGATTCGATTTGCCGACATTTTTGCTGACTTGGCGATACTTGAAGACAAAATGATAGGCATGGAAAGTTCGAGTTTCAAAGCCATTGGACTAATATCTACGAAATTGGATTAATATATACGAGAATTGCATAGAATCATGTCGAAAGTTCCGTGGTTTTGTCACCAAGACTTCATAAATAGGAGTGTGACTCGCAGAGGAGATTAGTATAGATTGTTAATCTATGACTGCAATAGTGTTCTGATTTCTATCTCTTGAACCATCTAAGGTTGTAAAGCCAGTGTACTACACTTCTATTTCAGCTGTTATTGAGTGTTAGAAATAGCTGTTTCTTCTGGAAGATTCTGCTAAAAAAAATTTGAAGTCTTGATGACTGTTATCATTCATCTTCAATCGAAACGAATCTCTATACTTGGTATAATACCTAAAGAAAACCTTCTCATTCATTTGGTCCAATTAACGGGATCTAAATTAAACGCTTTTTTCCTATGGGCAGTACATGATGAATGAGAATGGTAAACCAGCTTTTCTTACAACTAGGAGAGTGAGTGAATGAGTTCAACCTACCAACTACAGTGAGAATAACATCGAAGTTTCTCGTCCTTGCTTTTTTAAAATCGACTCTGCATCTATATTGTCCTTCGTCCTCTTCCATCAACGGCTTCAGACGAAGGGTTGAAGGTCGATGTGTTATACTCAGGTAAGCTCTACCATCTAAGAGATCGCTCGCCGCATGCCTAGCTTGGTCTAGGTGACCTCTTCGCGCGTCTAAACTGTAGAGGGGTGTCGTGGACTCATCCTTGTACCACAGGACTAGGGCTACTGAATCGTCAGGAGTTGGGGCAGTGATGTTACAAGGCAAATCCATCGCCGAACCAGATACTCCCACCAATGCAACTGGTGGCTCTGCCAAAATAAAAAAAAATATTAGTATTTATTTTTTGGAATGAAAAAAAATATCGTAAAAACTTAACCTATCGTTTTGAATTTAGAGTGGAAACTAATTTTTGTATTATCAAAATACGCAATAGAATTGCAATTGTATAAATTTTCGGTTATATTTTTTAGAGTTAATTTAATTCTATCAGTTTTCAAAAATAAATTCATCAGTTTTAATTTTAGTCATTCCCATTTGATTAATTATTTTCATATCTATCAATGCCGCAGGTAATCTAGTTTTATTTAATATTCTTTGAAATCTAATTTTTCAGAAGCATCATTTTTGATGTTCGGGAAATTCGATATTGAAATATTGTTTTTACTTGTAGGGACTACTTTTCTAATTTATTAACACGAACAAATATTTTATTCTAATAAATTTCAGCTAAATAAATTTTCCTTTCTATTCCAGTTTTAAAAATATAGTTTGAAAAATGCTGTTTCTCAAATTGCATTGCAAAAAAAAGGTTTTAAAGCCTTTCGTACAAATGAGATTTCAAAACTGTAGCAAATGGAAAGCAATTGCATAAGTAAATTAAAAAAAAAAGAATGCTAAAGTTGTTAATTAATTTAGGATGTATGAAAAAAAGAAATGTAAACAAAGAGATGTTAAATGTTGTAGAAATTAAAGATAAAAGGCAGAGACAGAGTGATTGGTGGGAGAGCCCAGTTTTATAAAGTAAGAGTTTTTAAAGAGTCAAGTAAAGTAGAATATATAAAGTTATGTAAAAGGTATAAAACTGCTGAAAAGGACAAGACAGACAGACACACAAACACACATAGAGCAGACACACAACACGGAAAGAAATATACCCTTCCAAAGTTATTTTCGACAAAACATTTTTGAAGAAATACTTTGTAAAAAGAATAATTCTTTTTTATTTTTGACACTGAAAAATAATTTTGTTACCAAATTAGTTTTAATTAAATATTTTTTAAGAGCACAAGTTAATTTTTGTTGCAACGCCTTGAACGTTATGCTATTTATTGAAATGGAATAAATAAAAAAAAGGATATTTCTTGTAAGCAAAATAGATTAGAAAAAAGTTACAAAAATATGCTTTTCAACAAAAGAGGCCAGCCAAACTTATTTTATTTTGGAAATATTTTAAAAAGGTTTAATATCAGCACCAAAGTTATTCAATGCATATTAATCCAAAATCATATTTTTTCAACCTTTTCCAGAAAGCACATTTATTATTTAATTTTCTTAAAAATAATTCGTTTCTCCTTTATTAATTCGAAATTACGCTTGATGCTGTTACTTATACAAAAATATTTTCTTTTGTGTGTCTTAATTATACAATGTCTTAATGTTTCTTTGAAATAAATAAATAAAATAAAATGTCCCATAAGGGATGTTTGAAATAAGTCTTATTTATATAATGTGTATATGAATGAAGAGCTAATATTTATAGCAATTTAATTAAGCACCAGTAAAGTGAGTAAAAAACACTGGAAAAAAACTTTATAAAATGCTTCGAACCCTAAATAAATATTATATTTAAAAAAAGGTAATGAAACAATGAATGTTTAGGTTTGTATAGGAATGTTTATCAATATTTTAATATTAATCCTGAAGATGTAGATGAAATTTAGTAAGAGTAATTTACATGTGAACAAAAAGAAAGAAGAAAAAAATACAATCCGTAACTTTTAACTGAAAAAATTGCTTTTAGCACGAAGTTTGAAATAATTTTGTGTGTGATTATTTATACCCTTTGGTGATTTCTATTTATATACTATAACATCAAATTTGAGCTGTATAAACTCTGCCTGAGCAATGGACAAAATTGTTCCACGCTGCTATGTTCCTCACTGCTTTTCCATTGAATATAACCTTGCAAATAAAGCGCCTCAAGGTTGCACGATTTACCCACTCTTCATACTTTTCTCCTCTCTGTTACCATAGTTTTATTTACTATAGTATGCTTCAGTTTTACTGAAACCACGACAACGAAGAGGGGGGAAATGTGAAGAGTGGAAAAATCGCGTAACCTTAAGACGCCTAGTCTAATCTCTATGTGTATAACGAGGGGGAGTTTTATATGCAGGAATGTCTTGATAGGTTACTAATTATTTATCAAAAAGGTAACACTTGATAGGTTCCTAATTATTTATCCAAAAGAATGCTATTTTATTTTAGATTAATTTGGCATCACTTGTATACGTTGGGTCAAACTCCATTACAGAGAGAAAGATTTGACACAGTTTAAAAATGTGTGAATTTTTTTTTACAAATCACAATTTAAATACTTTATAATTCATAGACGAATACTCCGTTTCATGATTCACAAAAATCGGGAAGAAAACTGTAGAATTTTGTCTACATAATGAAAAATCGTTTTATTGATAGTGGTATAAGAATCACAAGTTTACTCTACTCTTTCCCTTATGACAATTCATGTATATAAAAATGAATCACTCTTCCGAAAATAGAAATGTTATTCTACTCTATTTTACTTAAAAGCTTAACGTTAACCGTCTGACGTTCCATTAAGTGCGAATAACGTCCAGAATAGGAATGTTATTCTACGCTATTTTACTGTAAAACTTAGCGTTAACCGTCCGACGTTCCATTAAGTGCGAATAACGTCTAGAATAGAAATGTTATTCTTTTTTACTTTAAAACTTGACGTTCCATTAAGTGTGAATAACGCCCAGAATTTTACATTCATTATGAAAAATGGTTTCATTACAAGTGGGACAACGATCACCAATTTCCGTTTCTATTTCATTTATGATAATTAATTAATAAAAAAAGTTAAATATTAATTAATGTTAATATATTGGGAAGGATTTAACATTTATGTATCACAAAAAATAATAACAATTATACTGTTGTTTTCCACAATAACACTGTTACTCTACTTAATTTTACGTTAAACTTAGTATAAACCATCTGACGTTTTATTAAGTGTGGAAAACTTCTAGAATTTTTCATTCATCATGAAAAATAGTTTCATTAACAAGTGGGACAGCAAATCGCCAGTTTCTGATTGTGTTCCACTTATAATTCATACAAAAAAAAAAAGAAAAAAACTGTTAAATATTTCTGGAAGACAAAAATAACAGTTGTATTGTTGTTCTCCACAGCGCACAGTCACTCTAAGCAATTTTATGCTGAAACTTAATGTTAACCGCCTAACGTTTTATTAAGAGCGGAAAAACCTTAGAATTTTGTATTCATTATAAAAAAGGATTTCATTAGAGCAAGGACAAAAATCCCATGATTCTTTTCCTGTCTTACTCATGATAATTCATATTCTTGAAAAATAAAACTGATGAGTGATTATCCCGAAAGAAAACTGTTACTCTAAGCAGTTTTTCGTTAAATTTTACAGAATTTTAAACGTAACATTCCGTGTCTCTTACCTTTCTTTTACGTTTTATTCTGGAAACAAAAACAGAAAATGTCATTTAAAAGTGGACAATAAAATAATTATTGGTATAAAGAAATAATAATGCTGTAAATGAAAAAGAGAAACAATAGGTCGTAAATAGTTTATTAAATAAAAAAATAGATCTGAATAAACATTGTTAGGACTGGTTTTCGGCAACAGGATGTCATTAACAGTATTCCACTGGCTTGCTATAAAAAGCTTAATGAAATAGTTAAACGCAGTATTATTAGCATTTTTGAAGTTTTTTACATTTAAATTAATTCTTTTTGTGAATATGACAAGCAATTCAATGAAGAAAAAAATTTGGCCCTTCTAAATTATTTTTACGAGAAAGAAAACATAATTCTTCAACGATTAGAAGTCCTATGGTTCAATATAAAGTCGAACGAATTTTACACGCATTTTATAATCGAGTGAGAAATTTAGTGATATACCATTTTAAGTTCATACGTGTCATTTTTAATTAAAACTTTCTTTAGTGTTGCTTCTGGGTAAGTATTCTATAGGTATCTTGAATAACAACTATATGTAACAGCTTAATACAGGAAAAAAAACTTATTTTCTACATGGAAATCGTAGTGCTTTTCACCAAAAATTGCCCTTCATACAATTTCGAAATGTGGTTAATCATAATAATATAGTTCCAATCCAGGGTGCGTGTTTTTTTGATTTTTTAAAAAAAAGGAAAAAGAAAAATCGGATTTTTTTTTATCTAAATCGGATTTTTTTTTTTTGATTTTTACTCAAATACACTGTAAGAAATTTAATTTATGATTAAAAATACTTTATAAATGTTTAGTCAAAATTAAATTAACGTTAAAACTATATTACAACAATATTTTAAGAGCTCTAACATACTAAATTAATTTTTCGTTATAATACATAGCTTTGAATGCATGGCAACCATTTTGGAACAAATGCATGATTGAAATTTAAAGACTAGATGAAATAGAGAATTTAAAGAGTACTTCAGGGATCTGTTTAGGTTTTTCTGAGAGTCACCTATTTCATGAAAATTTAGACATAATTTGTGAAAATAAAAAATTTTATTAAAAAATCAACACAAAAATATTGTAAAAATATGAATATATCGTTTCTTACGAGACGCAAAAATAAAATTTTAAGAAAAAATATTTTGTGAAATTATTCTTCAGCTTTCCCTAAAGTTGAATTTATGAAGGTACCGCTAAACGCTAAATTTAACTATACTATTAAAGCAAAGTTTCAATTAGCAAACCATAATTTTAAGCTAAAATTGTGATTTCTTTTTTTTTCTCTTGATTTTTAAAATGACAAAATAAATGTAACAGATTGTGTTGATGAATGTAGTATTTCATCAAAAAATAAATAAATATTAAATCTATATGTTTTTATATTAAAATATTCATTTTTAATCCTACATCAATAAAATATAATGTAGCTTTTAATTCCATGATTTTTCAATCAAAAGGTAGAATTTTAATTAACATTACTTGCATTTTTTTCAAATAAAAATCATGTTTATTAATTACTTTCTACAGCTATGCAAGTCTATATTAAGACAGCATTAAATGTTTACGTTAATCTGTACTTTCAATTTCAAGAATCAATAGATTTTTAAAAATGTAATTTCAAATGTGTTGGAATTTAACACACATCAAGAAAGAATGTAATTTCGTTAACTAAAATTAATTAATGTAGAAATTTATTTAAAATAAATTTCAAAACTAAGAAAAGAAAATAATAAAAGTATTAATAATTGAAACACTGTTTCTTAACTTTTAAAATCAATATATATGTAAGAAAAAGCAGTTGATTTAAATCAATGATTGTTTTTAAAAAATCACTTGATTCAAATCATGATTTAAATCGTGATTTAAATCAACAAACCCTGTTCCAAACCCTTTAAATTATTTAAACCAAGCTATAAAATTAAAGATGCTCGATCCATAATAAAGAATGTAAAAAACATTTCATTGTTTACATTGTATAAAATGTCAATTTGGAGAGTAATGTTTGTCAAATAGCACGTTTAATTGAAAACAATTTTTATCAAAATTACGACATGTGGAACTTTTTTAATCATAATTGAGTGATGCAAATTAACAAATTTCTGAATTAAATAAATAGTCCCAAGAAACTGAAGCGGTACGAAAATTTCTTGATTAAAAACTTCAGTCGCTTCGAAAATATACACATTTGAAATAACAATCGACATGTTTCAACCGCTCAAAGCGGAAAATGAGCGCCTATTTTTGAGCGCTTGAAACATGTCGACTGTTATTTCTAATTTGTATATTTTTGAAGCGAATGAAGTTTTTAATCAAAAGATTTTTGCATCGTTTCCTTCAAAATCATATTATCTGATTCAGCAAACTATTTAATTGCTTTAAATCAAACAGTCAAAATTACAAAATTATACGTTTACTTATGAAAGTTTGTTTGAAAAAAATTTCATTTTTTATAAAGTATAAAATGAAAAGTTCTAAACTCAAATAAAAGAGTCATGTCGAAAAGCAACATTTAATTTAATAAAAATCTTTTATCATATTTTCGAAATTTGTAACATGTTTTTCATCACTTATTTAAAGATGAAATGATGACGCAAAGCATCTTATTTCTGAATTGTGTCCTTAAAAGTCCTATCATCTGATTTAGTAAGCCCTTTAATTGATTTATATCAAGAATTACGAACTAAAGCAGTACGATTAATTATGAAAATTTTGCTAGAAAATTTTTTTTTTCAATTTTTTTATTAAATGAAAAATGACAAAATTAGACAGTCAAAAAGGAGAGATGTATCAAAAAATAACATTTTATAAAAATGAAAAAAAGTCTTTTACCATAATTATGAAATTTGCAATCCTGTTTTTCATCACTATTGAAAGATGAATTAATGACGTAAAAACAACGTTCTACTATCATGTGCTTTTTTCTTCTCTTAATTTAATAAAATTACTTTAAAAGTTTGGAGATAAAAGTTATTTCTAAAACAAAGTATTACGAACTTGTAGAATAAAATGTTTATAGACTAACAAGTTATTTTGCAGACATAGAACGTCTGAAAGAAACTTTTTTTAAAAAAAAATTGGAGGAAGAAACACGATAAAGGCGGGTAGCGCTTAAGAAACGATCAATAGTGTCATAAAAAAAATCTAACAATTTGTTCGTAACAAGTACTTGATTGTTGCTTAATTGAATACTTACATTTTAATCTATACAAGAAACACTCAAGTGGAATAGTTAGAAAACTTTAATTACATTAAAAAACAGTAATTAGTAGATGTTGCTATATTCCAATAAAATATATTGTACGAAGATTTTTTCTTTTAAAAAATGCATCCGTTCTGACTATAAGTACGCATCAATATTTAGCAGCATCCTTGAAATTGTTTTTTTTGTTTGTTATTTTATAGCTTTATAAATAATTAAATACCAATAATTTTATTTCAATATTAAGTAGTAGACTTATGAAGTTTTCAGTTTCTTAAATAAGTATACTATATGTTTTCAAGGCACTTTTCAACGCAACAAAAACAAATTTACATAAAATATGACAAGGAAACAATGCGAAATAATGGTTGTATTTTTAATTTCTAATTAATTTTTAATTTATATCTTAATTTTTTATGTAATTACATACAAATATCTGAGTATTTTGGTGAAACAAAAAAATTTTTTAACTTTCTGAGTTCTGAAAATTCTGAAAATATTCACGTTTTTTTTATACGTTTTCTACCGTAGTGAAAAAAATTATACTAATGCGTGCAATGTATATCAATTTGTAACAAAATAAAATTTTTTTAGTTTTATGATGTAAAGAGTTAAACCATTTATGGGGACAATGGACGGTCAAAATGAGAAAAATCATTCAAAAATCCATCATTTGCTTTTTGAGACTATAAAAAAAAATAAAGTGTAATTTTTTTTTGTATTGGCAACAAATCGAGTATAAATTAAAGTTTTTCGAGCCGAGTCAAAAGATGACGAATATATTAAGGTCCATTCATCAATATGTAGTTCTCGTTGACAAAGTTGCTTTTTCTCGCAATGGAATTTTTCAATGTTCTCGCCACTTCAGTTCTTTGGGCTTCAGTTTTTTGTTTTATTGTTATTAAAATTCTTTTAGATAATTTTCGTTGTGTCTTGTTTAATTCTAAATAAATTTGATTAACTCAATATCTTAATTAAATTTTTTAAATAACTGAGCAAAATTAATTGAAGCGTGTTTTTTGAAAAAATTTCTGGTGATACCAAAAAAAATTATTGCGTAGATACGTTATATTTTTTTATGATTACCATAACCAATTAAATTTATGTAAATGCCTATATACAGCATATTTGGGTAAAAATTTAATTGCAAAAATTAAATTTTTTTTGTAAGGTAATTTTCAAAATTTGAAAATGATCGAATATATATTGCACTTTTTTGTTTTGAACGTCATGTGTTCCCTTAATATTATATGAGAATAATACAAATTTTGAAGTTTTTAAGTTCATTATAATGTACACCTTTTAAATGTTTCCTGCATAGTAAAATTGTACAAAATGAACAAAAAAATTTTAAAAAAAAACATTCGAAGCAATAGTTAGTTATTTTACACAAAATACGTAATTTATTAGTTTTATCAAAATTAAATACAGAAAATTGAATATGAAAGAAGTTTACAAAGTTCAAGAATTTAATAATTTAATATATATATCTCTAAGACGTTTGCTATTTTATCACAGAAATGAATAAAAACCATTTATGTAAAACGTTAAAAAAACATTTTATTGAAAAAAACGGAACTAAAATGTGTTTGTCACTAGATTATCAAAATGATTTATGAATTATCTCTTGCTTACTGAAATCATTTATCATTTAAAATGCATCCAAATCCAGTTTTATGCCGCAGATCAGTAGATAGTGTAACAGCAAATCATTATGCACTTCTTTCCCCTAAAATGATCTATTGCATCTAACGACTATTTTCAAGAACTTTTTTTCAATTCAATAAGCTGGTTTTCAGTGAAAAAAACATTGTTGATTTTGAAAATGCAAAGAGTTCCCTTCAATATATTCTTTATCTGAAGGGCTGTGGATAGTTCCTGAATATCTGAATATGGAATCAAAAGATTCCACAGTATTATTTCCAAATAGATATTTCAAAAATTACAGACATTTCCACTAGATGGAAGAAAGAATTTGTACACTTTTTTTCCTAAAATGATGTTGGATCCAGGGAATATTTTGAATACATTTTTCTTCAAATTGAATCAGCAGCAAGTGAAACAACTGTCACTTTTAAAAATGCGAATAGTTTTCTTCAGTTTACTCTTTACATAAAGGAGAAGCACCAAATTAATTTTCTGAATATGGAAGCAAGTTTCCCCCAAAATTGCTTCCAGATAGGTACTATAAAAATTAAGAAATTCCCACTAGATGGCAGCACAATACACAGAGAAGTTTTATTGTCCATATGGATAAACGCTCTATCCTAATATTTAAAAAAGTGACTTCTCATTACATAGCGCTGTTAATTTAAAGATTAAAATTATGATTAAATTATGCTTAGATTGCAGATGCTTTTCTACAGACAGTTTAAGTTTTTAACTTGTTTTAAAATAATTAACCTCACTTTTCTGAATTTCGGAAATTAAAGTGTTTTTGTCAACTAAAGAGTAAAAGTATATAAACACAAACAATAATATAATTTAAAAATAAGACTTTTTTCTATCTCAGCTGTTTAAATGCTTTAGCTTAAAATTTAAATTATACGGGTAAGTACTTATCCTCTACCCTACTGAAATATAAAGGAATATACAATAAAAATATTTTACAATTCCGAATTTCAATTTTGCTGCCGTAAGTCATAATAAGACGAAAAAGAAAAACGGATTGTTCTGCCAGGGAGCTAATAATTTCAGGCACGTGGACCTCAGGTTTTAACTAAGGAAAAGAATATAAATATTTCAAAATGTTAAATTACACCTAAAGTGGGAAAAACATGCAGAATGTTATATAATAGTCTATTTAAATGTAATATTTTTTGATTTAATAATTATTTAAAAAATGTTTTTTAAAAAAATACGAAGTTTTTTCACAATGAGAGGTAAATATTAAATGCAATACCAATGTTTACCATTGCACTGCTATGTGAAATCTCAGTTTCAAAACTATTTTATTTATGCAAAGCACGCAAAATTAATGATTAATGAGAAGAATCTAACATTAACTATATAAAAAAATTAATTCTTGAGAGCAAAATTTCAAAATTATGGAGGAAAAAAAAGTCAAAGTTATTAAGTATAAAACAATTAATTAAAATACACATAAAAATATTACTAAATAAATATAAAATTTGATGCTCATGAAACTTTGAGTTTTCGCTTGACTACTACGCTATCATAAATTTCGATATTCGTACCAAGGTACACATACGTGGACCTGCATGTTCTTTACCGTATTATTTTTTAATATTAAGTAAATATAAACGCACATTTTTGCAGTTCAGAAAAAAAAAGTGCTTTCTTATCACACATACTGCAGACGTGTTGTTTCTTATGAAAATATTGAATCTTTTTTTATTTGTATCGATGTCATATTCTTCACATTCAGAATCATTCTTAAACCTCGATATCAGTGTAAGAAAAATAAATAGTACTATAATAATTTACGAATATAATTCCATTTCATCTTTTTTTTGTATAGATGTCATGTTCTTCACATTCAGAATCATTTTTAAACCTCGATATCAGTGTAAGAAAAATAAATAGTACTATAATAATTTACGAATATAATTCCATCTCATCTATTTCTGCCATTTTCGCAACAATGTACATTTGATTCCTTTCAAAGCATACAGTGTTTGAATGGTGTTTGTTCTTTTATTTTACCTTTTTTTTTCAATAAAACAGTGTTATCTTGGGTCAACCGAAAAAAAAAATCATATGTTTCGGTAAGAGCTACAAATCGATACCTTGCAACATTTTTCATCTATATCGTAATAATGGGTTACGGAGGCTAGGAGGCTTTTTTCCTGGAATGTCCTTTTCCATTTCTCGATTGTCCTATTTTCCTTTTGGGGTTTGAAGTGAGGCCAAATATCAACGCTTTGCTTTTTTTCCTGATCATTTTTTTTTATTCATTCCGAACTTTCTCCAGGAAATATTCGATGACATTTAGAGTCTATTGATGTATAAAAGTTTCCACTTTGACCATCTTCAACGGTTGTTTATGGCCTTTCTTTGCATCATTGGGTTAGGCGTTCTATTTTAAAAAGTGTCTCGGTAGTTTTTTTTTTCAGTAGTTAATACAATTTAACAGAAAAGTTGCAAAAAAGTTTCGTGATAGTTTTTATTTAGATACAATTTTTGAAAATAAACACATAGGGCTTTTTTAAAATAACTGGACTTAAACAAAAGTATTTTATAATATAGAATGCTTATTTAACTGTGATACTAATGTTCAATTTAGATTCTATTAATAAAAAAAATTTTCAGTAAGATCAACCTCGATGGTTGTGTGTTTTTTTTTTACTATGGTTGCGTTTGGTTTCATTTTTGGAGTTTCCCTCATTATTTAATGAATTTTACTACCCAAGTTTCAAAAAATACAGCAAGAGAGCTTTAATTAAAATATAATATCAAGAATAATATGAAATTATTTAAAAATAATTTGATTTTTCTTCTTAATTTATAAAGAGAAGAATTTCAACAAAATATCCCTTACTTTCCACTTACGTATTTTACAAGTTCTTTTAAGTGGAGGAAAATAACTTTATATAACTTAAATTGAAATCGTAGTTTTTTTTTCACAAAGGGATCTCTTGAGCAATTTGAAAATGTGGCTAGTTACTTTATCGTTGATAGACCTTCGCTTGTACATTTTACGAAAGTCCAAGATACATTTTTATTTTATTTTTTTAAATGACGGAAGTTAAAAAAGTATATAACCCTATACTTTAAACAAAAAAGTAAAAAGAAAGTAATGAGGCAATAATTACATGCATTAAAGGCGAAAATTCCCAGCTTTACTTTTCTAATAGTGTGCATGCGATCATATTTGTCCAAAAACTTAGGACGATGGCTTGGACTCGTAGTTACAAACTATAGATGAAAAATTTTTTGACAAAGATATTCAACTATTATGATTATTAAATGCATTTGAGGGTTTTACTTAATTAATTGGTAAGCACTGATTTTCAAGATACATATTTTTAGGCAACGAAAACTATACTAATAACTCACTATATACTATAACACACTTATAAAATATTAAATAAATTGGATGAAATTGAAACCAGTGTAAGTAGAAGCTCAAAATAAGCTTTGGTTTTCACCAGAACAATTATTTTCCATTATCTTTTTTAAATAAAAATGAAAGGATTCAAGTTGCCCAAAATTAGGCAAAATTACACAAAAATTTGATTATGATTAAAAAAACATTTGCTACGAATTTATGTAATACGGAATTTAATTTTGCACCCTGAATTTGCGTTTTTAGTTCAAAACATTTTGACAAATGGAGTGGTGAATAATGAACCTGTGTATCAAAGTAAAATAATTAAAAAGCACACTACAATAAATCTCAGTGCGACATGCCGTCACGACCGATAATCGATATTTCGAAAATATTGTAATGTGGTTTCAATAAATCGAAAGATTACGTAAAATTATGATGTGATTTTTAATTATTCTTTTTCGATTTGCACATTTACTAGCTATAGAGCCATCCCTCAAAAACTTTTTGAAACAAAACTGGAATCTCCGAATTACATGGATTTACCTTTTAATCGCACCTTATTGCATGGATTTACTGTAAGACTTTTTTTAATCTTATCTATTTTCCTGCTATAATTTTTTTGAAAACGAACAGATAAATTCAAGTACACATTTATTTTTGCTACATGGTAATGTAGTAAAAATAAATGTGTATGTTTTCATTGAAAAAACGATTTAATTTATGTAAAACTACAAATATTTCTCTCCTATACAGTCTCAAGTGTTTTCGATTTACCTTCAAAATCAATGTCAATTCTTTTTACATTAAAATACAAACAATCAATAGAATTTTCTTTTCGGTCAATAATAAGAATAGATTGAAACGGAAGGAATTAATACTAAGAACAGATTTGAGCGAGATGATTTATTGTCATAAATAAAGTCATATTCTAATATTCCTTCAGAATAACACTTTGCAGTTTGTGTTCGTAAATAAAGCTGGATAAAGGGAGCAGCGCTGAAGATACTCATTTTGCAGTAAATTGTTCCGTAATAATCGTGACAGAGACATTTATCTTTCGTCGTGATTAACACCCTCGCACTGATCTATGGCGCTGCTTGTCGCATCCATTTTGTCCTGTAAGGACACACTGATTACGTTCGTACACGTCACTGGCGGAAGCCATTTTGTGGAATAATTTGGTCATCAATTTTGTTCTGACTCTTCCCTAACACACATTCCACCATCCATCCATAATGTTTTTTCAGGTATAAAAATAGGAAAAAGAAAGGTAAAAATAAGCTAAGCTGATGATTTATATTCTTAAAAATTAATCAAATATCCATTTTTATAGATACTTAATTCATATTTTTATGATCCTGAGAAAACATCTTTACTTAGCATTACATTTTTTGATCAGAATAAAATATTACTCTGAATGCTATTCCAAACTGAAAAAGATTTCACTATCGATATTTAATTCATATCTGAAAACAAGCGAAAATATCTGTACTTGCCATTACATTTGTCGATCAGAACGAAATCTCACTCTGAATATTATTCGAAGGTGAATAAAATTTCTCTAGTATCGATACTTAATTTTCTGGCCTTACAAAGTATCAAATCAAAATCTATTAAAGAAAGCTAAAATAAAAACAATCGAAGATGAAATTAAAAAACGAAGATGGAGCTGGCTCGGACATTTCCTTAGAATGCCCAAAGAAAAAATTTCATCTGTTGCGCTTACATGGGCCCCTGATGGTAAAAGAACAAGAGGAAGACCCAGACTTACCATCCAGCGCATGTTTTTGGGCGAATTAAAAGAATGTAGAATATCTGGCTGGGAGGAAGCAAGATCTATTGCTAAAGACAGGAGGCGTTGGAGGGATATGCTAGAGGCCTTAAGTGCCCAAGGCACGTAGAGGATAAGTAAGTAAGTAAGTAAGTAAGTATCGATACTTAATTCATTTCTGTGTAAACCTGGAAAAATATCTGTACTTTGTATTACCTTTGTCAATCAGAATAACATTTTACTCTAATTCGTATTCCAAACTGAATAAAATTTCACTTTTATGGATGCTTAATTCATATCTATTTAAGCCTGGGAAAATATCTGTACTTTGTATTACGTATGTCTATCATAATAAAATCTTACTCTGACTGTTATTCCAAACTGAATAAAATTTCACTATCATCGATAGTTAATTCATGTCTGAAAACAAGCGAAAATATCTGTACTTTGCATTACATTTGTCGATCAGAACGAAATCTCACTCTGAATGTTGTTCAAACCTGAATAAAATTTCACTCTTGTAAATGGACTGATCGCTAAAATATATTGTGGGAAAATAACTGGATTTTTTTTTATTAAGATGTGAATTGAAATAAAACGTCATTCTTAAACTTATTCTACACGGAATAAAAATTTATTCTTATAATTATATGTTGTAGGGTTATATCTTGAACTGACATAAGAGTTGAAGACCAAAATAAAACATTTGAAAAAAGTCCTTAGAACAGCAATAATATTTCATTTGATAAATATCCTACAGATGTTTTGAAAATATTGCATCGAAAACCCCGTTCAGATATGTATATTCCGTACATTATACAGTTGGGTTTGAATATTATATTTTACAAGTATAAACAAGATAGTTTAAAAATTTTTACTCGAAAACATCCTTATACTTTCATTTAAAAACACAAAATAAATGATTTCAAATTTCCGATTGATTCACCTATTCACAAATACCTATTACGAGGATTCGATGTAAATACACCAAAGAAAGCCTGCTGATAAATTTCTGAAATCTGCCCTTTCACTTATTAGAAAAGGGAAATATTAACGTAGAATATCTGGAGGAAGTCTTCGGGACGCCAATACGATTTTAATCAAAAAATCCAACAAATGTTCCGAAAAGATTGCATCGAAAATCCCTAACAGAGGGAATCCCTGGAGGAGAGATCAGAAAAATCCCACTTTGCGATCATCCATCAAAATGAAGGAATTCTTCGGGGATTTCAGGCAATTCATGGTTTTCGGTCTATGTTCTCAATAGCCAGAGATCGTAAGACTAAAAGTACGTAGCTTAACAAGAATAACATCTTTTTGTTCTTATTCCTGGTTCTCCTGTGGGCAGATCCCTTTGACAGATGGGAACACTAAGACTCCAGCTAATAAAGTTAAGTCCGCAAAAGGGCTACTAATGCAATTTTCTGCTGTTAGTGCGAGGGCAATTATTTTAGATTCGCTCTGCTTGTATTTCAGTCTTAAGTAAATTGAATGTATTCTCAAATGTAACTTTAGATATAACCCATTCCGCGGATCAAATTTTGATCTAGTACCTAGTGTACTAGTTGCAAAGATTTTTAAGGGATTTATTTCCTAATTAAGGAAGATTTCGATCGTTGTTGAATGAAAGCCTTTGAGGCAATATAGTGTCTGGCCATATTTCGTAAAAGGTGATATTATCACTCTTGAAGGAAACTGTTTCTTTCTATCGTCTCTCCGGTATACTACTATGGTTGAGGCAATATAGTGATTGTCTATATTATTCAAAGTTTGCATTTTTACTGAAGGTGACTGTTTCTTTGTATTCACTTACTGATACTTTATCAAAACTAAGGTGTACAGACAAACACTATTATTTAAAGCTAATAAATCATATGGTCATACAACTTAAAGTGATGAGGTAAAATCTAAGATTGCTTACACCAAGTTTATGTGCCTTCCTACCGTTCACGAATTATTTTCTCTTCTGAAAACGCCAATTTTGGCGAACGTTTGTAAATCATCAGATAGAAATAGTATATAAAGAAGAATCGAACAGCAAATAGGTGTAAGTTTTTTTTACCGTTTTGCACACTATACGTCTGCAAAAACTAAAGTTCACTGAAACAAAGTGGATATCGTAACAAAGCGGTGAGCACAAGTTTTTCAAAACAGAGCTGAGAGCATACTTTATCAAAAAATGTCTGGAGCTATAGTTCAAGACTCTTCTAGAGCTGAGCAATCCGTTATTATTTTTTCGACGATCTTTTATTCAAAATATGGAGAATAGTTAAGATTCAGTTGAGACTTCACATTTCCTATTAAAGAAATAATTAAGAAAGAAGTTGTTTATTAAATTATAATGTAAAATTATATATATATATATATATATATAATGTTCTATATCTTACAGTTAAGTTTGGAAATTGGTATACTTTTTACCATTTTCAGGTGCGTGTTTCGCAGCAATAAATTACACACATTTATAATAATTATTTAGATGGAAGTTTTTGAAACGAGATTCTTTACATTTTACTATGCATCAACACGGCTCTNATAATATATATATATATATATATATATTTCTAGTGCAGTTACTTCACAATTTTCTGACATTTCATAGACTATATGAATACTAAGTGTTTCCCAATGAGAAAATCTGAAAGTATTAAACCCACTTTTTGAGTCTACTTTTTTCCCAAATTTTATAGATTTTATTTTTTGCGGAAAATTTTCGTTTAGTGCAGAAATCGTTCTGCACTGAATTCTATTAGTCGACGAAAAAGAAGTCCATTTCTGAGAAGACCCTATAAAGAGATTCAGCTGGATTGCACCCTCTCCATGCTTAACACAAATATCACAAGCCGATATAAGTTTCGATTAAAAGCAAACAGAACAAAGGGTTGAAAATGCTAATTTTTTTAACTTGATATTCTATTTTAATGATCTGAAATTTAACTTAAAAGCATACAGAACAAAGGGTTGAAAATGCTAATTATTTTTAACTTGATATTCTATTTTAATGATCTGAAATTTAACTTAAAAGCAAACAGAACAAAGGGTTGAAAATGCTAATTGTTTTTAACTTGATATTCTATTTTAATGATATGAAATTTAACTTAACACGAAAAAAACAGACGAAGCATAGATCCCTGATTAAAAGAATGATTTTAAACATTATGATTTCAAATGATTTAAAACATTATGATTGCGAATGATTTAAAACATTATGATTTCGAATGATTTAAAACATCATGCTGAAAACAATTAATGACAGGTAAAACGATAAATATAAATAAATAAATAAATAAAAATTACTAAATAAATACATAAAGAAAACGAAAAAAGAGAGCGAGAACAAATAAACAAAAACGATGGAAACTTAGTGCCAACCCAATATTTCAAGATAAATACCATTAATGCCGAGCTATATATTAAAAAAATAAGAAACTATGAAATCTGATTTTAAACTTACTATTTTGAATTTTAAATCTTCTTTATTAATCTCAAAATACCCCAGTACATCTATTTCATCAGGGATTCCCGCAAGCGCTTGAGACCACCAATGAGTAAATTTTTTGTTGGCGCTGTAAATGATTTGCTTTCTCTCTGGTCATTTCCACAACCACAGCAGTAATATGTCTGTCATAGAATATGTAATTATAGCCACGCAGATGGAGGGGAAACGTCAAAACCTTTACTTTTACCCTAGCAGATGATTTTCGGCCTAATCCCTCAAGAGGATTATGATTGCCCCACAGAACCTCCAGAGACAAAAATGATGTGCCCCGTAGGGTGCACCCCCTCCTCATGGTCCATTTGATGGGTCATTCCCCACACACCCCAGGAAGGAAGACCTCTTCCAAAATTAATGAAGTGTGTCAGACGGAATGCACCTCGTGAGTCATAATGCATCAACAATACATTTGCCTGAGGTTTTGGTATTGCAATGAAAGCAATCGCAGGATATTTATGAGAAGCAAACGTTGGTTTACCGAGGAAAAGTAAGGATTAAATTTTAATCCGCACCAATATTGTGTGCGGATTGAACCAGACGTTGAAAAACATACAATCATGAAGGTTTCTATAAAAGTTGGGAAATCGGGTAATGAATCCTTTATTTTTATTTTTTTTATAAAATCAAGTTATATGAGTCAGAAAATTTTTCGATTCTCTACTGATTCTATAATTATTGCCATATTATTAGGTTGTTCGTCACATATAATCTAAGAGCAAATATAGCTTCTGTAATTTCAAAATTGAGCCAGGAGAACAGCTGAGAAACATTGAAAAATTTTGCGCTTCAAAACAAAGCTATGCAGAAATATAATTTATCTGAAATTGAGGAAATTTTTTAAAAAAATTCGAAGCAAATTTTATACACAATTATTATATTTTTTACATGTAAAGACTAGAAGAACTGCCAAAACATTTGTCACTTTACAATGTATTGCTTCAGAAACTGCTTAAATCATAGAATTGATGAACTGAATTTTCAATAATATTACATACTTACAAAATATTTTAAATAATTTACATCAGCGAAACATACTGACTTATTTATATTAACATTAGATATTTGCTTAATGTTTATGTATTTATATTGAAAGATTTACAACACTTATATTGATAGATTTACAACACCATAAAGCATATTTGTATTAACGTAGCATTTACATTAAGATATTAGCCACATTTGTATTAACATAGTATATTGATACTAACAGTAATATTACTTAAACATTACTTTTTAACAAATAAGATCTTTTAGATTCATTCATTCTATTCATTGGATAGATTGATACCATCGCCATGTTCTTTCCTTTCGTATTGGACAAAGTGAACAGGTTTTGACTTATGTTTTTTAAATTATATATCACAATGTAATTGTTTTTTTCTTCTTTTTAGCTGCTCGAACATATCTCAAAGACATTAAACTGTAAGCTTTAAAACACATATATTCAATACTTAATATTCCCTCATAATTATTTCAATCACAGTTACTTCGAAAGTGCAAATAATTCCAATTAGAGCGATTTTTTTACCCCGTTTCTTCCGCCTAACGTGTTAAATTACTATTCGTCCTGCGTTTAGCACATTCAGCGATGCATAATTTGGCGAGTAAACCTTATCTCATCGTATTAATTCTCATTTGAAGGATAATTAGAGAAAATAGTGAGACATTGATGAATTACTCTAAGCGACACTTAACTCTGCTTGATAATCAATGGCGGTTTTCGCGAATATACATATATAGATTATGTGAAAGTTCAACTAATGAGCTGTAATGGTCTTGATAGATGACCAGAGCGGCGCGTGATTGATGAAAAACAATATCTGACTGTCTTTTCAGATTGCTTTTTATATAAATTGGAAGAATTTTTACGAAAGATAAAATCCCGTTCACTAGAAAAAAGAACGAAAAAAAAAACTTCAAAGAATTCTTTCATTTATTAAGATTATAGACATTTTTTTAAAGAATGCAATAAATAATAATGTTAGCATGTAGAAGAATTTGCAATACTAAACTGTTAAACGATGCATTAAGTGTTCGCATAGCCAATAAAATTTTTGTGGGATTGAAATAAAAAAGAAAATTGCTGAATTATCTGTTTGATTTATCTTCAATTTGCTTTATAAAAAGATTCACTTAAAAAAAAAGCGATAAAACACTTCTGAAATTTTTACTCGTTTACGTGCAAATTTATGTTTTAAAAGTGTAGAAAGAGTGCAACGAGATTTAAGTTATGTAGAAGAATTTGCAGAAGTAAATCATTAAAAGTTACGTCAAATATTTGCATAACCGATAAAAAAAATTTTGTTGGACTGAAAAAAAGGAAAGCAACTGAACGAACAATCTCAAAATAATTGCAAACATTTTATCTAGATATAATCAGTTTTTTAAGAATTTGTATTAGACCAAAACAAAGTAATGATTATATTTCATTATACATCATATATACAGGGTGATTCTAAGAAGATGGGCAAAATTTTAGGAAGTGATAGTACACACCCAAGCAAACAATTTTTATCAAAGAATGCATGGTCGAAAACAAAACGCAAATGTGCTGGAGCATTTGGAAAGTTGTTCGATGCAAACGTGAAAGCTCCATTCCAGTTGCGAGTTACTGCGCTGCATTACTTGTCGCCAAGCTTTCGGCCGCTGCAGGGAAAGTTCGTGATATGCCTGGTGTGTTTCAGAATGTTCGCCTATCTTTTCTTCGCCGTTGTACTGCATGCATAGTCGCTGCCGGCCACTGTTTTGAACACTTATTGTAATTACATGCCATTAAATTTGCTTTTATACCTTAACTTCATCGTTCGTTGGGTGTTTTTGCCTCATATAAGAACCTGAACTTTGACGCCCTCTAGCGGTCTTGCGTTTTGTTTTCGACCATGCATTCTTTGATAAAAATTGTTTGCTTGGGTGTGTACTATCACTTCATAAAATTTTGCCCATCTTTTTAAAATCACCCTGTATTTCATTAATAATCAATGTTTAGGATTTAGTTAGCTAAATTAAAATTCAATATTGCCAGTTATTATAACAGCGATAAGAACTCAACAGCGACTTTCGTAGTTCTGTCCACATCTACTTTAAAAATACTTTTAAGAAATATTACTGAAATTTGAATAAATATCAGAAAATGGAGAGTGTTTTTAACGAAAAATAGACAAAAAGTTAAAGAATCTAATTAATTACGCTCATTAATAAAAGCTAAGATCTTAGAAATATAAGGGGAGATATATGTCAAGCTTGGAGAAGAGGGTAGGGAATATTTAAATAGAGACACTTCGTGACAAATGGATGGGATGGGGTACGACAAAGCGAGATATCACACATTTTGTCTAAAATTAAAACATTTAAAATCAGCAGATTGCATATATAATAGTTTTTATATAATTCGTTTTTGCATATTTAATCAAAATGAGTACACAACTCTTTTATTTTATTTTCTAACCGTCGTTGAAAAGACGACCCAATTTTGATCTTCCGTAATTTTTCCTAAGACGGGATTGGCCACTGAGCCCGAAATTCGTGCCAATCCTGAATCCAATCCAGAAGACAAAGGAACTCTTGTTTCAAGTATCGGGGAAAATTTGCCTTCGTAGAGGACTTTTTGGATGGAACTAATCCGCATTTGCGTTACAATGAGAGGAAAACCATTAAAACCTCTCACGGTTAGCCTAAAGCAAGGGGACTCAAAACCCATGATCTGCGACTAAGGATACTTTACGTCAGCAATGGGATCGGTGCGAGCCCGGTGCGGAATCTGTATCGGCCTTCAATCTCTGGGATTCGAACCCGGTTCTGGAAGGCGAACGCTCTATTCCTTGAGTCATTACGGCTCCATAGCAAACCATTATAGTTGTCATGCTTACAAATGTATAATAAAAATATAATTAAACCTGAGTTTCATCTTTATACTGCCAATCTAGAATTTAATTAAGCCTTAAGCACTGCAACTAATTGCATAATTGAAAGATTTCAAAATGAACACTCATTTAATAAAAAAATTTTTTCCAAGTTTTGACGGTTATGTCAAACGTTTGGTTAAATTCAATACTTTTGCTTTGACTCAAGCTAATTTTCCATTTCGAAATTGTGGAGCTTCATTTATTTAGAAAAATAATATTAATTACAAGTTTCTTTCTGCCTCTATGCGAATGACTTCTTTTGAGACAGACGCCAATGCATAATTCTTTTAAAAAAATATATATATTTGATTGATACACACGTCCATTCTGGCACATGTAATTTACATTTCAACTGAAATTTTCCAGCCAAGAAAAAAGATCGCCAAAAACAAAGTCCTCTAATTCATAAAATCAAGCATCTGTATTGCGTCTGTCAAATATATGTATGCATTTTTTTAAATTTTTCCTTTAATGGCGAGAATAAATGATTTGAAAGTGTCAGTTTGACACAATGTTTCTTGCAAATAGAGTTTGTAATTCAATACTACACCAATTATGAAAATTGGTGTTTTTTCCGCTTAAAATTTGTGTCACATAAGACGGGATGTTCTTAATTAAAAGACCCTATTGCAAAGTAAAACAGCCGTAAAATTGAATTGATAGAGGAACAGAAGTATTATATTTTTTCATTTCTTACAGGATTTATTTCTTTTAAGCCCCAGCAGTCGTCGCAATACTCTACAAAAGCAGAAGGTTTTGGCATGGAAATCAAGTGTATAAATTATATGGCAACTCATAAACAAAACAAAAAGATAAGAAATGAAAGATTACATGAAATTAATTAAATCTAATATAAATTCAATTGGTACACTTTAAATAAATCGGTTCTACAATAAACTAAAATATTGGTACCTTACAGAGCGCATTTGCTGTAACCCTAGTAAGGTTTAAAATTGAACTATACCCGCATCTCTTCAAGATGAACCATAGCAGATCTCATTATTAAGAAGTACGATACTATGGTTTAACGTGGAGACCATAATGGAAATGTAAAAATACTATGGTATATGGTCATATAAAGTCATATGAATTCGATTAGCATTATAATTCAACACGTTTCAAACTTTCTAATAATGTCTAGTCCATAGATTCAAAACCTTTTTTAAATAACCACCTGTTCAGCTTCTGCACCTCTTTGTGAAAAGAATCTGTCATAATAATAAAAGAAATCTTCATGAATTTTTTTTTTAATTATTTAATATTTTTCTCATAATGCGTCTCGACCTATAACTATGCCCTAAATGTAATTAAAAATATATCTATTGAAGAAATGTATTCATAATGAATACGCTTTTTTATACTATTTAGATGAAAATAATTCATATTAGGGAGTTCTTCCATCTGCTCACTGACGCTCCACAAACCCCGAATATTGCTATGCTATCTGATATACTTTGTTACTAAGCTAAACCCATTTGAAATGTGTTCCAGAGTAAAATCTTAAAAATTTAAATAAATTATTAAAGTCTTTTAACTGATTCCTCTTAAATTAAAATATTTAGTCAATTATTTATTGAAATAAAAAAATTTGAAGTAAAATAAATTTAATGAAATAGAAAAACTTGCAGGAAAAAAAATAATTATGCTTTTAAAAAGCAACGTATATGACGGCACGTTTCTTCGCATTCTTACATCGTTACGTCTTTTATAACTGTCATCAACGCTTTTTTCTTCCTTTCAAGCACGCTTTCTTTTATTGTAACTTAAATTTAACTGCAATAATAACAATAAATGAATAAAAATAACCATGAATGCGAATCTACATAAGTATATTGAAAACGTAATATAGAACACTTTGTTGGTATGAACTTTTCACTTTTAATCTTTCAATTCATCCTCAACTTTCCGCTTTCATTCTCATGAGAGCTCATACGCTTGATATTACAATTCATTGTTGCCAACGCGAAAAAGAAATGAGGACTTGCATTGTCACCATATAAGAGAAATATGTATTATTTTATAACCGTCGTTGAACAGCCGTCACAATTCTGGGAGTACGACTTCTAATGTTCAACTCCGTAGCCTTTTTGAACCTAATCCAGAAGACAAGAGTACTCCTAGATCAAGGAAAAATTTGTCTTCGTTTTGGACTTTTTGTGTGTACTAACCAGAAATTTGCGTTTCATGAGGAGGAAAACCACGGAAACCACCCACGGTTAACACGGTGGCATGGGGACTCTAACCCATGATCTGTCTATTAGTGAAGATATTTTACGTCAACGTTGTGGTCGGTGCAAGCCGGGTACGGAATTCGGATCAACCAGCCATCGCTAGGATTCGAACCCAGCTCACCTGATTGGAAGGTGTTCTTATTATTTAGTGTAGAAGAAGTTCTTATTATTTAGTGTAATGACAAAAATGTTCCAAAAAAATTTAAGTGTCTCATTCTTATGCAAAAAACGCGGCATGAAAATAAAATTCAATATGCAAACCTCCCTCCACTCGAAATAATTCAATACTTTAAAGTATACAAACAATTCCAGAACATCAACAACAAAAAATTGTCACGTTCTGTTATGACGTCAGAGGATTGCAGCAAGACTTTCGGTGGATTTTTTTAAAGATAAATGATGTCTGCATAAAAATAAATTCAAATTTTCAATTTTAATTAAATGCTTGATTAAATAATGTGCTTTTCTTACATACTATAAAAAATTTGAATATGATTGTTATTAGGTAAACCTGCAATATACAGCCTGTGTTTTTATTACAGATACTGATTAAAACACAAACCGAAATCAAGCCAGAGAACTATATAGTGTTCTAGTTTATGATATTCGAAGTTAATTATATCTCAATTGTATTCCCTTGAGTTATTCAACATTAGAGAAAATACATAAATTATACAAATATATAAACTAAAAAGAGTAACTTAAAGAAGCCACAGAGGCGCAAAAGTTTTATTTCTATATGAAAAACCATTCCAATTTAAAATCGTGAATTTGGTGTTGCAGTATTATATTATCATCGCTTAAAAGCGTCAATTAAAAAAGAAAACACTTTCAAAAACATAACTGCTATAATAACACATTATTATAGATAAATATTATATATCTTGATATTCTATATCATTTATCAAGATATTATATATTCTGAGTTTGAAAAGCAAATACATTTTTGCCATCAAAAACCAAGAAACTTAGGAAATTTCTATGCGTATTTAAGTATACAATTATTTTTCAAATTTTAAAACAATAATTTTGTAATTAAATTTAATTTGTTGAAAATATTTTGTTTAATTTTAGTGAATATTTTTAAAGTTATAGCCAAAAAAATATAGGACAAAAAATTCGTTTTTTTTATAAAAAATTTTCATATCTCCATAAATATTGGAGCTAGATTTATGAAATTTAGAATGCAGTTATTGCAAATAACAACCAAAGTAAGTGTTGCAAGTTACAAGCTTATTGCTTGATTTTGTAGCATAGGGTGTTCACAAATACTTATATTTTTCGTAATTTATTGACGGTCCCTTAAACACTTGAAAGCTTTAAATTTTATTGCAAAGTATGAAAAATTGCATGACCTAAGCACTTCTAAAAGTACAAAAAAAAGTTCTCTAAATATCTTGCAAAATTCAAGAAAAAAAAAACTGAAAGTGTCCCTTCCATTATTGTAGGGTAGTGTATATTTTTACCAAAGAATATACTAAGAAACATTTGCACAAATATAATATGAATACATTTTTATCACGGTTTATAACGCAAATGTATGCTTAGTAAAAAAAAATAATTAATCTATTAAGAAAATTATTTTAGGAAATTTTATTCGATTTTCTGAACAAAATATATAATTTGTTACCTAAAAAAACACTGGATTAAAGCGTTTTAAAAAGCTCTATCAAATGTCACAACCTATTTAGCAATTTAAAAGCATTATGTAAAAAAAGGAAAAGATTTAGAGAGGAAAAAAAAAGACTATAGATAAGTGTTGAAAATAAATACTATTTCGGAGTAACAAAATAAAATTGTTTGTTTTTTAATTGAACATGTTTATTTTTTTCAAGGTAGAGAAGTCATCAGACATTAAACGAAGTGAATGCTTTGACAGACGGGTGCTTCTAGGCCTTGAAAAATGAATATGACACGAACTTTTGACAAAAGCATCTGGCAACATACCAAAACGGAGGATCACGGCCATATTCAACTTTAAATAACGACGTTTTATCAGAAAACGCCGGAACTGGAGATAAAACTTCATCTCTCTCTCTCTTTCCCTCTTACTAGCAACGAATTTTTTTTTTGCTTCAAGTGCTGGAGATATTTTAAAGAATTCTAGTTTTTCAGCAGAAAAAAAGAAGAAGAGTTTTCCTTCAACTTTTCCATTCTTCTTCCGCATATGCGACTTTGAATGATTCGGTAGGCTGGAGTTATATTTTAGTCTATCTCTTCTTTTTTAACGAAGTGAATCTTTAGTAGAGATTCCTGACTTGACTCTTTGCTTATATTTTGAGTTCGCAAAGTCTGTCGAATTCAGAACATCGAGAGATTCTGAAGCGGCAGCACTTAAAGAAATTTTCAGAGTTCAAAACAGTCTTTTGTCATTTTAACAATGAAAAAGTTTAAAAAGAAATTGTTATAAATGAAGCAAAGCTTCTGCTTGTCTGATACAATGAAACAAATAGCATATATACAACGTTTTGACAACTATTTTTAACTGTATTTTTTTTTCATTTCATTACTTTTTGTTATTCCCTTATATAAGAAAGCAATATTTTTTCACCTCAGGGTTTAAATGTCGGATAAATTTAAATTAAATAACAAAATTTTGGCAGTTATCGGTTATAGAAACCACATGTTGATCACTGCCTCTCCGAGTTACGACAAACAAGAACGTTGGTCTTTTCAAATGCTAAATGTCAAAGAATATCGATATTTCGAATTATATCGCATTTCAATTTAAATATAATTTATATTGCTTTTACATCAGTTAATATTTTCGTTACTCAAATAAAATTTATCAGCACAATAGTTTTTGTTTTAAATGATTTTCCGCGATGTTATCTTTTGATCGATAAAGATCACGATATTATCGTATTTGATAACGATAGTTGTCAGCAATAATCATGATACTTTGGATTTCGATATGTATAGTCATCATTAATAATCGTGATACACATTTGTGTCTCGTTGGTAACCGGTGGCCTGCGTGAACCAGAATCTGGAGTAATTCCTACGTGTTAGCAAACACTTGACCACTTGAGGTTGATGATGATTTATTCCTCATGATCTAGCTGCATACTAGACAAAGTCTATGAGCAGAAAATTTTGCAAAAAGTCATAAACGATAAGAGATCTAAAGTTTAAGTCATCCCAGTCGAGATCTGCACAGTTCAAGAGATAGCCAGAAGAGGTCCCCAAAGGGTTAAAATTTTTGCACATTGAAATTTTTTTCTGTCTTTCATCAAGAGAAAGGCATTTAAAGTGTTCACTTCGCAAGTCTACTAATGGCGGACAGTGACAGAGGACACTACCTGAAGCATGCTTGTACTTGGCTTCATGGTATTTATAATCGATAAATAATTTTACGTAACTTTGATAAGATGTTCAACTGAACCACGTTTTCGTTTCATTTGAACTATAATATTGTGAGTTCAAGTTCATAAAGAATTAATTTAAACGATAATATGGTTAATCTCCGCTTTGGAATAAGGTTGACACACATTAAGGTAAAACGCAACAGTTTACATAAATAAATGATTCCTAATTAACGACTATGTTACTCGAAATAAAGCAGAGACATCAGTAGTTTTTGAAAAACTTTTAAAACTTGAGAAAATTTTGCATTGTTTCCTGAACAATTCCAATAAAGCAGATTTATACGGCATTTTTAATAAAAAAATAATATGATTGTGCCTTAAAATAAAACATTTTTTTTAAATAATAGACAGAAAACAACGAATAAATTAAAAACCGTTAAATTAATTTACTAGAAATTTTTTAATTCCTCCAACTTTAAAATCTCAAAATCTTTGAAAGAGTTAGTATTTCATAATAAATAAAAACGGAAAACTGATTGCCAACTGTAACGCAAATTTCTAATTGTGAAAATTTTAAGAAAAAAAATCCTTTAAACAATGTCACAAAAATGTTTTTGTTCACAATGTGTTTCAAAAAGCATTTTTTTTTTGTCTCGATTTGTGGTTTAAAACATCTTTTAATGTGCGTTCATAAATGATGTCCCACATATTTTTGATTCTTCCTTCCCCTTTGACACAAACTGTCATAATTCATTACATCTGTCCCCTCCCTTCTGTCACGTCACGATATATTACATAAACTGATACTTGCAGATCGGAAACAAAGTTTTATGTTATGAATCGGGTTCCAAATTTTGTTTTTAAACTCTAACTATGTATTACGACGTTTGTGAGTATAAAAGTATTAATATTCCAGTAAATTTTTAATTTTACTTTAGAAAATTTATACCCAATATTTTTATTTTTATTTTCATTGAGAGATTAGTTATGTCGTCATAAATACACTGTAAATACTGTGGACTACACTGTAAATACTGTGGAGTATGACCTATCCGAATTTAGTGTTGAAAGACTCCAAAAATTAATAACTTTGTTTCAAGTTAACAGTGAATCAAGCAATCTTATCTACATTAAATGGTGTAGTTATATCCGAACACCAATAATTGATAATTCCTGCACCAATCGGTCCCTCACTGGTGAAGAAGGTTGTGTTTTAGGAGCTCTATAAATTTGTCGAGTAATTAGGGTACATTTCAACTATTTAACTAAACACTTCTCTGAAATAATGGTAAAGTGTGTTTTAAACGTATAACAAATGATTTCAGAACAATATTACAAATTTAAAGGTGAATAATTGCAACATTCTTCTATTCTTACTCTATTCAATATAAAAAAAAAATACACCAGTAACATTATATTTTACTTAAATGTTTAGATAAGCATATCTTCCCCTAACCCCCATTTCAACTGTAAAAAAGGAGGAGGATGCGTACAGGGAAGGGAAGGGGAGTTTTCAGCTATTGTTTAAAAAGCATAACAAGGCGTTCTGGGAAACAAAGAATCTTAGGTATTAATTTATCAGATGAAACATTTTGTTATAATTGATTAATAATTTTCTGTTATAATAATTTAATAATTTTTTGTTATAATTAATTAATAATTTTTTGTTATAAATAATTAATAATTTTTGTTATAATTAATTAATAAGTTTTTGTTATAATTATTAATTTTTGCTGTAATTAATTAATAAGTTTTTGTTATAATTATTAATTTTTGCTATAATTAATTAATAAGTTTTTGTTATAATTAATTAATAAGTTTTTGTTATAATTCATAATTTTTGCAATAATATACCAGTTGGATGTGCACTGATTTTGAATTAATTTGCCAATTTTAGTTGTTTTATTTTAAATATAATGTGGGTTGTGACACTTAAGGTTGCCCCATGTCTCCGCCTGGTCACAAACTGAAACAATTTCAAAAACTTTTCCCTCCCCTGAAAGCATAACATCATTTATGAACTGCCTATCAAATGATATATAGATATTTCAAATGTTCATAACAAGGCTTGATGCACTTCAAATAAACTAAACCAATGAGAATCCAAAGAAACTCATATAATTCAAAACAACATACATGAAAACTAATTATAATAAAACATAAAAGGTTGATTTTTAATGAAAAAAGTATTTATTTATTCATTGTTACCCCGAGATTTGTACATAACTATAAGCAATGAGGTATTATTAAAATGCTTCATAGCAACTTTAATCTTTTTACGCAGTGAAGCAAAGCTTAGTTTCCTATTTGTTTACATCATTTTATAAAATTTCACCTACGATGTTTATGACAGAAACAACTTTATAGAATAAGTAATATGGCAAAGTAAAAATATATCAAAGAGATTTCATACTAATAATCTTTATTTTTGTATTAATCTTTTGTGATCTTTATAATTAAGTTAAATATTTGTTCACGTTTATTATAAATGACGGCACATAAAGTTAATAAAGTCAGTTATTTTTGATAATAAGTAGTTCAGCTATTTTAACTCTCTGGAGCGTTTACAAAGCGTTTGAGATGCCAGAAGAAAATTGGCTTTGAGAATTTCTCTAACTTATTTACATATCTTAATAAATAAAAATTTGTTTTATAGCGCTGCAAAGCTTATAAATTATGTTAAGAATAGCGTCACCAGTTATTTGAGTTTTAGTTTGTCGAGTAGAACTATATTGTTAATGATAAAACTTCATTTTGTGTCTGTAAAATTAAAATGCTGCTGTAAATCATTATATGGTGTGGGCGCAAACAAAGCAGAATGTTCAGAAAAATCTAAAAAAAATCGACAAATCTATAGAAATGTCAAAAAGCAGAGATGACTTTTAGTAATTGAAGCGGTATATTTTTCTTAAATTTTGCTCTTTAATGAAAATTACTTTATGGAATGATAATAAAATCAATCATGAATCATTTATTTTATTTTATAGCCGTCGTTGATTAGCAGGCCTAATTCTGGGTTTACGGCAACCAATGTTGTAGCCTTGTAATTTTGAACCCAATCCAGAAGACAAGGGTACTCTTGGTCCAAGCATTGGGAGAAAGTTGCCTTCAGAGAGGTTTTTTTGATGGTGCTCACCCACATTTGCGTTACGTGGAGAGAAAAACCACGGAAAACTTACACGGTTAGCCTGACGGCAATGGGACTCCAACTGTTTACCACTGAGGATATTTCACGTCAGCACTGTGGTCGGTGCGAGCCTCGTTCGAAATTCGAATCGACCAGACATTGCTGGGATTCGAACTCAGTTGACCTCTTTGGAGTGCGAATGATCTATCCCTCGAGCCCATTTTGGAATGAAACATTTTTGTTTATATTGAAAAATTAATTTTGAACCAATCCTGAAGACAAGTAAACTCATGGATCAGTACCCCCAGAGGTTTGATTTGTTATGGGAACATGGAGAACTTTGAGACTTGGCAGATTTGTCGTGCATCAGTCACCATCTACTACACGGGGAGTCTTCGGTCGGCGGGGATCGAACCTACGACCTCTTGGACATGGGCCCATTGCCCTACCAACCAGCCCATCCCGGCCCCATGAAACACACAGTAAAAAATTGGCATTTTCATAAATGTAATAATTACTTTCAATATTTAATTATTAATCTACGGAACTTCACCCCTGGTCACTCCCGAAATTGCTTGGGTAATTAATTCTCTTTAAAACGCTTCGTGAATGCTCGTTACCCTCACTCTTTATACTTTCTACCCAAAGTTATCGTCACTGAAATCTTGGATGTATTGCAAAAATACAATGTTTTGTTTAAATTTAAAATTAAATCATAAAGATTGACTATTAGAAAAGAATATATATACATTTGAATGTTAAACACACTTCCTGATACAAGGACAAAATCAACATGTGATTTTATTTTTCTTTTAATATTTGGAAAAATGAATTAAAATTAAAAAAAACTTTTGAAAATTCTATTTAAAATTCTCGTTGAAAAAAGTGTTTAAGCACATATTTAAAAAATATATATATATATTTTTTAAAAATTTCTTGCATATAAAATATTGCTATAAAAGCAGAATTCGGAAAACTAAGAGTTCACTATACAAATTTATTCATTAGAAAGAAGTAAAAATAACAACAAAATTCGAAACAAAAATTTGGGGGAAAAAATCATCGAATAATTTCCCGTTTTCTATTTTAAAAAAGGGATAAATAGCGTAGACGATGTAGAGATCTAATGACGTTGCAGAAAAGAAAGTTTTATTTCTTAATCAATACTTTAGTTGCGCTGACTGGGGAATATCGGAGACATCACTGCCAATTTCTTTTTTTTCCCCTCTGTCTTCCCTAGAGGGGTAAAAAAAAAAACAATGAGAAATGAATGAAAAAGCCATCATCGAACCTATTACCTCTCCATCACGTAAACAGAAAGGGAAAAGTTAACCGCCTTGCATAGCCGAACCAATTACTGGATAATAAATGAAGGAATGCGTTCAGGAATGGACAAGTGATAGAAATAGCTCTGTGCAGCAAAGCAACCTCCAATGAAGGAATGAATTTATGAATGAACACGATAACCACAACCCTAATAAAATAGTTGGATAATTAGTCAGGATTCGGATTTGTAATGGCCAGTTTTTTGCCTTTGAATTTCGTAAAGTAAAGGAATTTTTTTTTCTTTTAAAAAAGTATTCTGCTTCCCCAAAAAATTATTAAAAAAACTAGTTTGAGTACCTTACTCCTGAAAGGAAATTTCGTTTGATTTTTAAATATTTATATTTTATCTCACTGCAAATAGTTGTTTAGACTCAAAAATAGAAAAGTATTTTAAAAATTTAAAAGAAAATATTTAATTTTTTAAGAAAAAGCCGATTTGGCAGTGAGGAGATGGCTATTCAAGTATTCAAAATTAGATCACAAAAATGCCGCTTTTTTAATTTTGATATTTCAGGGTATACTCAGTACTACGTAGAATACAGCAAAACAACACGAATAAAAGTGCTAGGATGCTATAGTTTCGGTTCTATAATCAAGAGACTTCCTCATAGTCTAAACACCATTATTTTTCACTTGGAATAGAGTTAACTTAAATTTCATTATAAGACTCTAGAATACTTTCAACTAAAGTTACGTTTCAGACTATGGGTAAACAAAATCATTCTTTAGTATCTCAAAAACTTACCTTATTTAAAATACACTATAATGCATTCAACGTAATGAATAATAAAAATTAAAGCCATTATGAGATCTAATTAGGCTTAGGAAAAAATGGCGGCAAGCAAAATAATGTTCTTTTTAAGCTAATGGGTTTTTTAAAACGAAAAAAAAAAAACTCGAGCATATTCTGAATTAAATTTTTGCACCAAAGTATCCAAAATCGAATTACAAAACAAAATATTGTACTGGGTGAATGAAATGCTCATTATGGTGAAAAACAAACCCAAACCTTAATGAGATAATGTCACGCCCCCCTTCTAAAATCTCATTACCAATAAAAAAACGGAAAGCCGCGTTTTTTGAATAACAAATTATTTTGTTGTAAGAGAACGAATAGCAATAAACAAAATTTTCATTACTGGTACAATATTTGGCACCAGAACAAGAATTCTATTTTTTTTTTGTGACTTCGATAAGAGAATGGGTGTCTTGAAAGTTTAATTAGATATTGATTGCTGTCCAATGTTTAATATATTACAGACAAGCATCGCAATTCATTAACTTTTGCTTTTTGTAAATATCTATCAAAGTGTAACGAAAAAAAAATATCCTTTTCACAGATTCACAAAATTTACACAAGCTATAGAAATTCTTCAATAAAGAAAGATTAAGAAAATGAATTCTGGTTGTTTAACAGTTCCATTAGAAGAAAAAAAATAATCTGCAACCTGATTTCTTAAAAAAAATTAATTCTGGTTGCTTAACAGTTTTATTAGAAGAAAAAGAAAATAAATTCCACTATCTGAATTTTAAAAAAATGAATTCTTGCTGCTTAGAAGACTTATCAAAATTTATTCAACAAGCAATTTCACATAAATTCTGATCGTTTAATGATTTTATAAGAAAGAATAAGAAAATAAATTCTGAAACCTAATAAGTGTAAATGAATTCTGGTTATTTAAAACTTTCACCAGAATTTATTTAACAACCGATTTCATTTGAATTCAGATTGGTTAATATTGTTATTAGAATTTTATCAGATTAACAGCGTGGTTCATTATTTTTATCTTTTCTGAAACTAGATTACCAAAAAAAATATTTGGGTTACTGCTATATGAAATGTTCATTATAGATGCTATAAAACAACCAGATATATAAAAAACTCCAATCTGAATAATGTATCTGAAATATCTGAATAATGTTATCTGTATAGACTATTAGGAATTCCGATGCCTGTGATAAATCCAATTATATTCCTACTATTACAATTCACTTCAGTTTATTTAAGGAAGTACAGTAATCAGACAATTTTTTTTCCAATGTCCAACCGTTATTCAGATATCAGTAAGACAGGTTTATTGGACACACTTTTAGGGGTGCCATATTAAGTGAGTCAATTTTGCTCACAGTATGTACAGATAAAGAAAGAACATCCATGCCTTGTCCGGGATTCGAACTCAGGACCTTTCCGATGCGAGGTCAGCTCTTTGACCACCACAGAATCCGATCGGCTGATCAAACAAAATAATACCTGTGAAATCTAGAGAATTTTGATGCCTGTTACTTTTTTCCATTATTTTTTTACAGTTTCAAAATCAGTTAACTTAGGAAAATCCAATGATCAGTGTTAAAACCAGTAAAAACAATTGAAAATTCTGATTACTGTGATTTAATTCGATTATATTCTTACAATTTTAAATTCAATACAGATAACTTAAGAAAATACAGTACATACGATATGCTATAGGTAAAACCTATTTAGAATTCCGATACTTGAGATTTAATTCGATATATTGTTACAATTCTAAACTCAATTCTGTCTATTTAAAGTGCAATGATCAATCAGCAGTACATACTGAGAATTCGAATATCTATGTCTTGATCCGATTGAGTATTGTCACAATTCTAAACTTAGTTCAATTTACTTATAGGAGTATAAAAATCGATGCAGCATTCGTATTTAGAATTCGGATACTTGGGTTTTCATCTGATTATATTTTTACATTTTTTCGTTCTATTTACTTAAAAAGTGCAAAGATCAACGTAATGTTTGCAAATCGTATTCAGAATTCGGATACTTGCGAGTTTTACTAAGGAATATTCTTACGCATGGGAGTTTAATTGTGCGTTATCTAAGATAATTGCAACAAAAAAATAATATTATATATTATTTCTCTGTTGTATAATATTCGAAGTTATGTCGGCTAAATTCGGAAACTTAATTGTGTCACTTGTTCTATTAACCGATTCGATGCAAAAAATTCAAAAAGTTTTGACGAAGAAAAGATCAGAATCATAAAAAATTATAACTCGTTACAAAAAACTAACAAACTAACATAAATTTATACTGTTACCTCCTTTTTGACCAGAAACAAGGTTCTTTTAGATATATATATATATATATCACTGGTTCAAAATTAAAACGACACTTCTGCACTCACTTCTCATTCAAAGAACACTAATTCAGAATTCAGAAGTGTCGTTTTAATTCTGAACCAGCGATATATATANAAGCATATTCTGATAGTCAAAAATAGCTTGTAAAAATGTTAAATGAGCTGTTGTACTAAGTCGCATGGCACTTTAAATACAGGAGAAATTTTTATACCAGATTTGACTAAAATATATTCATAATAAAATTTATTATATTTTTAAGATCTTAAAACAATAATATTTTGTCCGATTTTTTAAAACTAGAAATACTTTATGTCTACTATTTTTCTATTAAAATCGTGAAAAAATATTTTTGACAATCAGAACTTGAACTCTTTTTTCTTAAATGTGATACATTTCTTATAAAAATATTTCAATGTATTTTAATATTATTTAAAAACATGTTTTCTGAGCTATATTAATCTCGATCCAGGAAGCAATGCCTAAACCTATACTCAATGTCACTTGCCAAAACCAGCAGGCCTGCTTGAAAGCAAGCGAATTTTAAAGGTAAAGGTTGTGTTTCTTGTTTTTTTCAGTGGCGCCATCTATGGCCAAGAATGCAACTTCAACTTCGGACACGTCACAGCCCGTTTCACAGGGGAGGACCCAACCATTCTTCCATTCATTCATCCCCAGTCATAATTTTGTCACCTGAACGATCAATATCCTATTCAGTACCCCCAGAGGTATTTATTTGTTTTGGAAACTTGTAGAACTTTGTGAACCCGACAGATTTAACGTGCACCAGTCACCATTTAATACACGGCGATCCCTAAGGCTGCGAAATTTAATTTCTCACGAACACGAGCCCAACGTCCTACCGAGCAGGTTACCCCTGCCCAAATGCTCAAAAATTTAGTTTTCGTCTTACGATCTCAATATAAAGCTTAGTTCTTTATTCTCTATATTTCAGCATAATTTTAAGCCGAATTCATTTTTTTTCATTTCATTATCATTTTTTCTATGTATTTTAAATTTTAAAATAAGGTAAATTTAAAACTCTGAAGCACAATAGTACGACGTTTTGCATGCGTAATTTGTTGAAAATACTACAAAATTTCATTTAAAGAACATAAAATTTACGTACATTAAAAAAAGGAAAAAAGCGCACAATTTTTAAAAAAAGCTTTTTTAGAAGATTGTATAAAAAAATTTCCGTATTTTCATGCAAATTTTGCTGAAGTTTGTAAACTTCTGTTACCATATTTATATTTTTTTATTCTCTTATTGACTTTGGAAAGATACATCTCAAAAACTATGGAAGCCGAAAATATATGCATGTTTGCGTTATATTTAAAAACAAACACATATAAAAATTGTTTTTTCATCAATATTGTTTACTTATTTTGTTTTAAAATATATAACAGAAAACTTTTAAAAATAAAAACTCTAAATGTTTTATTTTGTGTGAAAATAGGAGGGGCAGAAAATATAACTTGTAACTAAAGTTTTTCGGGTATCTCTTTAGAAAATGACTTGAGAGTTATCTAGATTATTAAGTTGGTTTCATAAATGTGAAAAAAATGATATTTTAAGCGAATATTTGAAATTTCAAATCGATTCCTACAGGTATATAAAACTAATAGAGTAATCTTTGAATTATTTATTGCATTCATTTCTACCACGGAAAAAAACTGGAATTTTTAAATTTAATTAGGAAAATTAAAAATTAATCATTAGAAAATAAAGTTATTAAAATTTTCCATTATATTTGTTCGGAAAAATCATTCTTAAAAGATAAAGTTTAGTCTCAGTTAGTGCTCAAGTAGTAAAGCATTATCAGCTAAATGAACTGTTTTAGTTCTTAAAATATTGTCATTTTGTTTCAAAAATCTCAATTTTCAGGTGCCTTATTTTTTTTTTTCTCGGTGTCTATAGCGCAATTTCATGCTTTGCAATTGGATAAAATTAATATATTTATGTTCCTTAAGTTTCGTACATAAAGAGCCATAACGCAACATTCAATTTTGCGACTGACTATCAAATTCTGATGAAAATAGGTTAACATAGAAATTTTTAGTCTGAAAAAAACATGAAAAAACACGTTTTGATTCATTAAATTTTAAAGCAATGATTTTTGAAGACTGATGAAGTGAAAATTACCACTCTAACAATAAAATAAAAAGTTAAAGTATTCTTACAATTTTTTAATTCATGTTATACCATTTTAAAAAAGACATTTAATCGTATTAAAATTGGAACTGAAACTGTTCCTAATTTTTTTTTAAATTTAAAGTTACATTGTAAAAATAACTTACTCCAAAATGGTTGAAAGTTACAAAATTGAAATCATTAATAACATTCAGGTAAATGAAGAAAGACATCGTTCCTAGACTAATAAAAATTGTTTTTTTAAATATTTGTTTCTTTGAAGGATTTTTTTACATTTTCAACCAGGACAATTTATGGAAGCATCAAGTTGACTATACTTTTGCTTGAATTGTGTTGCGTTGGTATTAAATTTTTATATGACTAGTTATTAGATCCTTTTAACTCCTAGTTAATTTTGAACAAATAAGGTAATTTAAAATTCAAAAAAGATACAAAAATTTATTTCAGAATTATATACCTACAATTATAAATCTGAACAAATCTCTGAAAAAAAGAGAGATAAATCAAGCAATCATAGGCACAGAAATAATCAAAAGTTTCTGCATCTGATACTATTGCCTCGAATATTTTTTTAGCGTGGCAAAGGAAAAAACTTCTAAACATTTGTCGATTTTTAAAGAAATGTTTAATGCCTAAATTTATTCAAATCAGCTAAATTCAAGTTCAAAGAAGCTAGATAAGTTCATTTCAGAATTATATACCTAGTTTTCATCAGAATAAAAATCCGAAAAAGGAGAGAGATATAGATAAATCAAGCAATCAAAGTCATTGAAATGATCAGAAGTTTCTTTGTCTGGCACTAACTCCTAAATTATTATTGCTTTGCTTATTCAAGAAAATAACTTTAAGAAATTAGTTTATAATTAAAATAATTTTTACTACCTAGCTATATTCAAATCAGGTAAATTCAAGTTCAAAAAAGCTAGATAAACTGATTTCAGAAATATGTACCTAATTACCATCAAAATTAAATTTCCAACAAGGAGAGCGAGAGAGAGAGATAAACCAAGCAATCAAAGTCATTGAAATGATCAGAAGTTTCTTCGTATGGCACTAACTCCTAAATTATTATTATTTTGCGTATTCGAGAAAAAAACTTTAAGAAATTAGATTATAATTAAAATAATTTTTACTACCTAGCTATATTCAAATCAGGTAAATTCAAGTTCAAAAAAGCTAGATAAGCTGATTTCAGAATTATGTACCTAATTATCATCAAAATTAAATTTCCAACAAGGAGAGAGAGAGTGAGATAAATCAAGCAATCAGAGCCATTGAAATAATCAGAAATTTCATCTTCTTGCACTATCTCTCAATTTTTATTACTTAGCAAAAGACAACAAATTACCTGTTGCATAAATTTTAAGACTTCTTGTATATCCAATAATTTTTTAAAAAAATTTATATTACGTATTAATTAATTTGTATTGCCTAATTTTATTCAAATCTGGTAATTTCGAAGTTAAATCTGCCTAAATGTATTATTTTATAAGAATTAAATACCTAGTTATCATCAGAGTGAAATCCCGAACTAGGAGAAAGAGATAAATCAAGCAATCAGAGGCATTGAAGTAATCAGAAGTTTCTTCTTCTGACGCTATCTCCTCAATTATTATTTAGCGAAACACAACAACAAATTACAGTAGTTAAAGGCAATCACTCAATTTCCTCTGAATTCCTAGAGACAACTTTATCGATTTTCGTTAATAGCCGTTGTTTATTGATAATCAATCAGGTGCTAGGACGAGGTGGACTGGAATGAAAATAATCATTCAGCCCCCCCAGACCTCTTACAAATTAATGATGCATGCATAATAAACTCTGATCTTGTTGATTGCTTTGATTTTAACTTACCCAAACTTCTATTCAGATAACAATGCTTCATTTCGAATATGAAAGAGAAAAATTTATAGAATATTAATGCTAATACGAACTTTAAATGATTTATGAATTGACGCTATTTTATCGAGATGATTGAACGTTATAGCTTAAAAGTATTTCGTCGGAATTGAACGGAATCACCATAAATAAGTTTTTAAAACATTTTAGGTCAAGTGTAGATGTTTCTATGTCGAAAGAATTGAAGGAAATCACCTTAAATAAGTTTTTAAAACAGACAGCGAATTTGTCTGAGTGCGTCGTTCAAGTCCTTTCGTTTTTTAAAAAAAAAGGTTAAATAAATTCATAGCTAAAGTGAGATAAACAAGAAGCAAAACTGTAACCTTTAAGTAACGTAACTTTTAAACTGTAACCCATACATATATTACCGTGAGTGACCGAACTCAAGAGAATGTCGACTTTCACCAGTGAATGTCAACAATCACATAATCGCTTTGGTGAATGTCCGAAATATTTGTTACATCCGAATAGATACTAATTTATTCGCTAATATAATATTTATTTGATATTTAAGGGGTCACAGTACCCAAAAAATGACAAAAATACCAAAATTTTTTTTATTGCTTATAATAAAACTTCAAAGTATTTCAAATGTACAGAAAAAAATTCATCTCTCTATCTGCATTTTTAAAAAAGTTATGAATGATTTTAAATTGTTCTAATACAGAAACTTGCTTAGCAGTCTGACTTTAAAGTGCTTTTTCGCATAGATGATTATTTTGTCTCTTAATCTTAATTAAATCCCTAAGGAATTTTTTCTATTTGAGATAAAGCTTTGAAGTAAACTTTTTTATATTGAGTATAATACACTTATTTAAACTGTGCATGGAATAAGCATTTTATGAGGTATTACAATTTTTACAGCATGTTATATATACCTAACAGGAATTTTTACCCTTTTTTTTCTACTTTTTTACAAAATAATCTATAAAAAATATTCTAATTGATATATCAACAAATGAATGCACAAAATTATTAAGATAAATATTGCAAGCACTATGAAAAAAACTTTTTTTGAAAATATGTTAAAATAAAAAAGCCTTAGGGATTTAAAAATTTAGAATTTTTTCAACTTTTTTTAAAATTTTAAAAAAATTAAACAGTTTAATTACTTTTTGAAGATAAATTATTGATTATAACTTAAATGAGCATGTAAGGTATCCTCAAAATGAATGATTATACCTTTATTTTAAAAAACTGTTGCAAAGGTACTGTGACCCCTTAAATATCTGCTGAGGATTGATTAGGAGAAACATCAGTGCTCGGAGTACCGGTTAAATACATACCGGGCAGTGGCACTTGACTTTAAAAAAGCATCAGTGTAGGGTATACCGTATACAGTGGCGTATACGTAGGGTATACAGTGGCACTTAACCTTTAAAAAACATTGATGTAGGGTATACCGGGCAGTGGCACTTATCTAAACCTAGTATATATTTCGAACGTTTACCTAAGCGACTATGTGAGTGTCAACATTTGCCGGTGAAAGTAAACAACCAGCAAATTCGGTCATTCACAGTAACATATATATTGCTTTGCCGTAAAGAATTAACTAAGTTTAAGAATGGACAAACAGCTTAAATAATTAAAAAGTTATTTTATTTAATTTTATAACCTCTGGCCCATTTTTAAGTTTGTGGCTATCAATGTTCGACTCCGCAGTATAATTTTTAAACTAAACCAGAAGACAAGGGGATTTTTGGATTAAACATCGGAACAAATTTGCATTAGTAGAGGACTGTGTGATGAAAATAACTTGCATCTGAGAGAGGAAATCCTTCCACTGTTATCCCGATGGCAAGAGAATTCAAACCAGAGATTCATCTATCTCTAAGGATATCTTACGCCATCACTGTGGTTGGTGCGATCCAGAGAGCTAATTTACAATTCAGTGACTTTTAGCGACTCGCTCTCACTTTCGGAGATTTTTCCCTCGGCTGTAACTTGTCCCAATTATAACACTAGGTTCTATTTCTCTTAAAATTTGTTACCTGAACTAAAAAAAGCCTATAATTGATATATTTTTATTTAAGAAAATGCCAAACAGGAAAGCGTGTTGTTAAAAGCCACTAGATAGATTGGAAAATCGTGTTTAGGAGCAGAATTCGGATCCAACAGCCATCTCTGGGATTCAAACTCGTGTCACCTCATTGGATAGTGAGTGCTCTATTCCTGGAGTCACGGCTGCTCTAATTATAAATTATTAAACTTTTTTTTTTTAAAAAAAAAACTTTACTTGGCGCAATTGTTCTCAATTGTTGCACATTTTAATGAACACAGACAATGCAGCGTTAGAGATCAAAAAGAAAATTTTACAAACACCTTTTATTTTCCAAACACTGTAGTTTTTATTTTAAAAGACATTCTGCTGCATTTTCATTATTAGCAGAAAGAATACTGACTAAAGATGGGCAAAACTTAGCCTAACAGTTATAAATAACTGCTATAAACTCACAAAAGTCGTAAAACTTTCATATTATTCGTTAAGCATTACATCACGCAACAACAGAGCATTTTGAAAAATAGCGAACATGAAAAACACTACAAAGTTATGAGGCATTATTTCTTCAAGCACACATCTACTAGTTTGCATTTACAAACATATGCATCATGAAACTATGTGCGTAAAATAACAGTAGTTTAGAGCGGTTTGCCAGAATTTCTTTCTCAACACAAAATCTACTTTCGCAGTTTCAATTTCCTGAGCGAAGTTTCTAGAATATTATGTATAGTAGATAATTTCATAGATAAGGCCTAATAGATAGTTCTCTGGAGCTAATAGTAAGTCGGTGAAATATCCTAATTTTATTGAAAAATCGAATATTATATTCCCAGAAGACTTATGATAAGAGTACTGTATTGGCATGATTTTATTAAATTCTGACTTTTGGGTGAGTTACATTTTGCCAAGTAGAATTACGTAACATGCTGCACATACAAGCATTTTTTTGTTGGTAAATCCTGTTTCTTAACCTTGTCCTAACGATAACAAGTAATCTGCTTAGAATATCCCATTCATCCCATAAGAAACAACTCATTCGATTTGCAATTTCTTTTTATATTGCAAAGGGTTTTTGTTTATGTGTTCTATTTTTAAATTTTTTAGTTTGCAAAAATTAAAACTTGTTTTTACAAAAAGATTTTAATCTTTCAGGAAATGAAAATTAAAAAAAAAACATGCGTCGAAAAGTCTAAAATCAATTTATTCTAAAATCCAAGAAAGCTCTTAAGCAAAAGTATCTTTCTATACCAATCCTATCTACAATGTAACTATAAGAGAACAAAAATAATTTTGTTATATTATAATTATATTAATACATTATTACCTCATGGAAAATATAATATTAAAAGTTATGAATTAGATTTCTTATCTTTCATGAATTATCCTCCTACGTTTTTCTCTCATAAATATTTTATTAATGAATTTTCTCGAATCTTACTTAGATACAAAAAATGCAACGAAAAGCGATATCATAAAGAACAGAATCACCAAATTAAAATATTTGCTTTATGCTTTCTCGCAATGTAGAAATATGCTTCAATTGTTGATGAATAAAAGAGCGCGAAAAGAGCATTTTATGAATTTATGAAAACATGCTATGCAAAGTAAAATATTTCTTTTTGCTGTATTATTACATTTGAAGAAGTGCAGGAAATGGATACATCTCAACTCCTCAGTTGGAAATGTATGTCCTATAAAGGGAAAAAAACATTCGTCAAAATTCAGAGTCATAAAATTGAAGTATCTATTTATAGAGTGTTGTTTTGTTGTGTAACAAAGAGAAAGATGGAATGATGTATACTTAGTATTTCCAAAGTATTTTGAGAAAACATCTCTTCGATATTGGAGAAAATAAGAATATATGATCTTCGATTTGAAATTTCACATTTCCATGAGTTTTTTCCCCCGATAAAATATTTTTTCAATTTTATTGAATTTTCTGTTCACATACGAAATTAGGTGCAAGTCATGCATGTTACGTTTTAAAGCTAAAATTCCTATTACCTTTAAATTATTAGTACCACTATCTCGAATTTATGCTCATTTGGTGCGCGTAATCAGATAAAATAGCTTCAAGAAAAGCATAGCTCGTTATTTCAGAACGGAAAAAATGCATAAATAACTTTACCTTATTTGTCTGATAACAACTGGATAGCAATGCGAATAGTGAACATAAGTCCAAGTTTAAAATAGTAATTGAATTTCATGCATAAAAAATCATGTAACTTATTAAATATTAGTTTTATTGATCCACGTTTGGACTAATTAAATTTAGAAAACACGTAGAAAATAATTCTTCACTATAGTAATGTCAAATGCGTTAAAAATGCAAATCAATTAATATGCTTTGTATGCATATATCTGTTACAGTTTTTAAACTATAAGTCAATTATAAATAAACTATAATCACTCTCGCGCATTGTTTTCATTCTTCGATTCAATGAAAAAGAGAGATCAGAAACTATACCACACTTGTCTAGACAGCAATTTTTAAGTTTCCTTTCCATTTATCTACTTTCTCTTTCTCCAGTTACAACTCGACGCGCGAGGTCATACAACAAGTAGAGGGTATTTAACAGTATATCACAAAATAGGATTTGTACCGCATTTGTACACTGCTGAGTTCTTTGTAGTGTACTACTAACAATGTGGAGGAATAAGTAAATATCAAAAGATACTTATTTTCAACTTAAGAATTAAAAGTGCTTCAATATGATCTTGAAATGTACTAAAAAATATTTAAAAAATTGAGATAAAAATATTTTAAGGTTTTCGGTTCGGCCGTTATTTTAGACCAGTAAAGAGGAAGTTGAGAAGAAACCCTTTTCGTTTTTGTTTAGTATATTTTTACCAAATGGGCTTCGAAAATTTCAAATTATAATTTTCTTTGTCAGATTTTTTTAAACTGTCTAATTTTCGTTTAGTCCTTTTTCTATTCGGTAAATAATTAAATGTATTTTTAATTTTATCAGAAGTGTATTTGAAAATATTTTAAGGTTTTCGGTCCGGCCATTATTTCAGACCAGTAAAGAAGAAGTTGAGAAGAAACCCTTTTCGTTTTTGTTTAGTATATTTTTATCAAATGGGCTTCGAAAATTTTCAAATTATAATTTTCCTTCGCAGATTTTTTTGAACTGTCTAATTTTCGTTTAGGCCTTTTTCTATTCGGTAGATAATTCAATGTATTTTTAATTTTATCAGAAATTTATTTGAATTAGATTTCAGTCCTTTCTCGAGTAAGATTTGAAAATTATATAAAAAAAAAAAAAAAATAGCAGGACGAAAAGTAGGAAGAAGAAACAGTATCAAACAAGGAAGGAATTTTTAAGAGTTAGAAAAATAAATAGATTGATTAATTGCTTAAAATTAAAGGAAAAAAGATAAACAGGATGAAAGAGTACATTCTAGCGTCAATATCAATCCACCTTTTATAATCTAATAAAATTGTTCGGTTGGGTTATTAATTATTCTAATCAGTTGTTTCTAATTTTAAGCAGGCTGATAATTTGTATTTTCATTCTTCACCTTGTCAAGAATGCTAGCAATTTAAAACGATAAGGCTTGTAACTTATCAAAAGCCGTGAAAAAGAACATGCGCTTATAATGATAACACGTGTAGAAAGATAATTACAAAGTTTATATGTGTACAATTAATAAGAAAGGAAATAACATGTTTATAATAACTCAACTTCTCTATGAAAAATTCCTAACTTTAATCTTTCTTTAAAACGGAAGAATACTGAATCTAACTTTATTCTGGGTCTATATTGACTATGTATATTGTATTGTATTAATTGTGTTAATAGTATAGTATTTTGCTTTGTTGGTATTAATACACTATCAAAAAGCACTAAGTTTTGTAGATATAATGGTGTTAGTTGCAAAATAAGTTAAAATCTTTTCGTGTTTAAGTTGTAGTTTTTGATTAATTTTTAATTATTTATTTTTTTTAAACATTATTTCTCCTTTGTTAAAATTTTCCTTCTTTTACTATTAAGAACACTTTTTTATTGTAATTATCTCTTTTATATATATATATATATATATATAATATAAAATTTTATTTAATAATTACATAAATCCAAACACTTTTAACACCTAAAATAAAAACAATTTTTGAGCTTGCAGAAAATGCTGTTTTATATTATTATTAATTCTGTTGTGATGCTTTCTACAATTCAACCCGATGCATGTTTGCTCTTTTGTATAAATCTACAATAAATGACTCCACCTTTCTATGCATTTCCAATAATGACCATAAATAAAACAAAAAGGAAGGCATCACAAATATTGCTTCTTGATCAATAATGGGGGAATAACCTAATGATAAAAGTATAATAGGAACAAACTACGCGTTATTTATTATTTACTATTCTCCATTAGACAGAGAATGAAGAATGATTAGACAAGAATGATGGCGGATAAGAAAACCACTAAGGGGAAGACACATTGCATGAAAAGGTTTTACTACTGAAAAATTTATTAACATTAAGCAAAATGAATTGCTCCACTATTTTCCTGATGCCCTTCCAAATGGCTAAGCTCTAAATTTTATTCTCTCCCCCCTTATACGCCCTACCTTTCCATTTATTGCCTATTAAAGTGATGCAAAAATCTGCAAATTTTTAAAAGATGGTGATATTTTGGTAATATGTTTAAATAGAAAAAAATTTCAACAAAAAAGTTTTTTTTTTGTTTTTTTTTGCAAACACACTATTATTGTTTGCGACTAATTGAGTGACTAAATTTTACATGCAGAAAAAATTAATCTATCAAAATTAATCAACATTGTGCAATTATAAACTGTAAAAATTCCTTTTGTATGTGTGTGTGTGTTTCTAAATATGAACAACCCAAAATATTCTATGAAAGAACACTTTAGTCAGGGTTAACATCAAATCGAGCTTTCTTATACAATTTAAAAAGTAAATCTAAACACTTAAAATGGAATAATATTATACCCGAACCCTCACGCTTTCACACCATACAAGAATTATTTTCCCTTCCAAAAACACCAAAGTTGGCGTGCTTTACATATCAAAAGTTCAAGAAACTCAAAGTAGAATATCGCGAGTTATTTGTTTACAACACTTAATGAGCTGGCGAGAAATTGCTATTTTTCCCACTGATATTCAAAGACAAAGACAAAAAAATTTCCGTTATATAGATGTATGTTTTTAGCTGTGTAATTAAGATAATTATATTTTAATTTTTAAATCTCTGAGAACTATATTAAATTATTTTATAATGTATAATTTCAATCCGATTCCATTCTGCTAAGCCTAGTTCGAATTGGTCTGAATATTCTCTTTGTGCTACGTGGATGTTTGATTTGCAATTTAATTTTATTTCAAGAATTAGTGTATATATCCATTTTATATTAATGATTCTTGCTTTATACTGTATTGTAAAGATAACTTTACTGGCTATTATGCGTATCTTTTCTTACTGCAATTATAAATTTTAGTTTTATTGAATAGCAAAATATAGTCACAGCACTCTACACTAAGTAGTGTTAAGGAACATTGGTGTAGTGAAACACAAGATTCAAAAGTTATGTGTGTCATCTTTACACCACTTAATGTATCTTAACATCAAGACTGTTGACCATGACAACAACTTTACACAATAAGAACTGCATTGAAACACCTGAGAAAATTCTTAGTGTAACCAAATATCAAGGACAGCTCAGTTCCATGTTCTTATACATTACTTTTGATGTAAAAAAGCTGTCACTATTTTTGGTGATCAGTAACACTGAAGTTTATAATGAAAATAACATATAATAACACATAACAATCAGTAAAGTTTTTCATGATACATTTAAGAGTAAGAACAGTTAGTTTAGGATATATATGTTTGACCAAAGGATATGGCATATATGAATGACGGAAAGAATGTCGACTTAGAGATCTAAATTTAACTATAATTTTTAAGGAATACGTAAACGCCCGATTTGGGCGTAGATTTAAAATAAAGTGTTTCTTCACAAAATTCTTTAGAATTGTTCAACATGAAATTAGGAGAGACATTATGAGCCATTGTTTTTACATACACATGGCGAAAAGGCATATATGTATCGACACAATTAAGAAATTTAATACAATTTAATATTTTTGAATACTGTTTTTCGAATTACTACCAAAACTTTACGCTATTTGATTAACCTAGACATGATTTTTAAAAGTTCAGCTCGTAAAAATAAAGTTTTACTATACTCATTGCCATTCTACATCAAAAACGTATTGACCACAGTAAACACGAGATGGTTAAATTTACCACAATAAAGCAATCTCATACTTAACAGTAGTAGTAATTAATAGCAAATGGTACTCAGTAAATTTGCTCTTTAATACAACTAATTTTGTTTTTTATTTCTGTTACTCTTGATTAGGTTAATGGAAATACGTTTGAACGTGCAACTATACACAACAATGTTTCAGATTATTCCAATTTAAATTCGGTAACGTTGCTTTCACATGTCATCAACGTTTTTTACTCAAACTTATCGGGCATAGCGAATAAAAAAAAAATTATTAAAATAAACGTTCGATAGAATCCAAGTGTACGCGTTTTTTAATTAAATAAAGCTACATTATTCATGATATCTCTTAAGTTACCTGGATTTTACGTTATGTATTTGATTTTACTAAAAAGAATTTCAAAATTTATAATTACAAAGAGAATTGACAGTACTTCCCTTACAATCATTTATCCCAACGATCATGTAATTAACACAATTAATGGAGAAGACTCAAATCAATTAAATGTCTCAAAGAAGAGATAATAAAAAGTATCTACTTCTCCTGTAACTCAATTCTGTTTCAACTACTAGTGGTAAAATGAAATAATTTGAAAAATGCCAAAATAATTAGTTGTATATTTGCTGTATTTATCTATACTTTTACAAGTAATCTGGTTGAAACAAATTTTAATGAAGCGTCATTATTTTTAATAAAGCATCTAGCTTAGCAAAATATATTTAACAATTGCGGTATTATTTATTTATTTCACAAAAATAATGTACACACCAACATATTAAAGATTTTACTATTAATTAAGGAGAAAAAACCTTACCGTGACGAATTTTTATTATTATTATTTTTTTGGAAAGTGAAATCGTAGCTCAAAATCAGATGAAAATCTGTTTTCTAATTCCGAGCATCGTTATCTTTCCTCTTTTTTTTTAATCTGTATTTTTTTACAATAATAACCTCTAAGTAACGAGGATAAAATATTTCCACTTTATCTTTCTCAACCTATTTTAGGCTTCTTTTTTTTATTACGTAAAAACATAAATTCAAAAACAAAATAAAGCTAATCACGTGTTTAATATTTTTCTCTTACAAATATTATTTTTTAAAGAGGAGAAAAAGAGGGTAAAATGTAAGAAATTAAGTTTAGGAACTTGCTTCATTTTTTTTTATTCACTTTTTTTTTGTTGTCATTTCTAGAAAAGATGAAGAAAACATCTCATTAGGGGTATCCAACGTAAAAATAGGAAAAGGGAAACCTTAATTAATATTAAAAATGTATTTTATAATTTTTTATATTATCGTAGACTGAAAAGGGGGAATAAGGAAAAGCTCTTACAAACACGTGTTCTGATATATTTTGTTTAATCACTGCAGTAAAATTATTCTAATTTGAAGATCATCCAATTATATCCAAGACGGCATGTAAAAGTAAATATCAGAAATAAGATTCTTATGAATAATTAATAATCTGATAATTGGATGGTAGAAATCAATAATATTAAAATTGGAGGCGTAATCTTGAAGATAAATGTGAGCATTTGAGAGAGAATTCAAGACAAGATGAATAATGCAATTAAGATAAATGTAACAAAATTTCTTTTCTTCGAAAAAAGATCAAAATTTTCTTATAACTTATAGATCGATACCGTATAAATTATATTATTTAAAAAAATTTGTAAATATTTTCTTCTAAAATTTTATCATGCATTTATTTTCACGCGTGTGTTTATACCCTTTGCAAATGCTGGTTTAAATTTCTACAATCAAATAAAAAATCATTATTTTTAAAATATTAAGAGCATCAAAATTATTCTGATATCGATACATTTGAAATGCAAGTTATCTATATTAATGAAATGAGGAGTTGAAAAATTGTTTTAAAAATATTTCAATTAGATTGTTCAGGAGAGGCGTTTGAAAAAGAAATTTTTTCATTGGTTATAGAACTTGTCATTCATAAAAATGAAATCGAAGACGATACTGTTTTTTCAAACATTTTAAAGATTATATCAGCAATATTCTATAACTTAGAACTCTAACTAAAAAAAAGGAGTTTAAATCGAGTTCTAAATTGTTTAGGTGAATAGTTCTAATTCGTTTAGGTTAAGCATATCAAATACCTATCCTACTATTGGGGGTAATTATGCTTAATTAATTCTGGTAATTGGTTCTATTTGAAGCAGAAAAAAGATCTATGTACTAAAAAAATCAAAAATAGTGAAGAAATCATATTAATTCATTTAAGAAAAACGTAGAAAATCATCATACTATTATTAACGCCAATGTTGCTGCATTAATTTCGCTAATAGGATCTTTTCCTAACATAGTAATCGGCCCAGATTCAAGAAAAATATACATAGGTAATAACAAGCAAATGTACTGATATAGGTACAATTAGTATATTTTAAACCCATTGAAACTGCATCAAAACTGTACAGTTTTAATATAAATACTGAGTAAAGAGGTTTTTTGCTGGCCCTCAAAAGAGTTTAGTGTCAGAATAAAACCACTAACTGTAGTAAATTAGATTATCAACAGTTCGCCTCCAGCAAAGCATCATGCTAAATAATATTGAATACAGCTATTATTTATTTTAATAGGATGAATTCCTAAAATCGTGCTTTGTTTAATATAGTAATGTAATTCCTAGTCATGGTGGCTTATGGAATGGAGCTTCCACCTCCCAATGTGGTGATCCGGGTTCGAATCCAAACGATGAACGGTGGATATGAATTCGCATTCGGCTCGTTCCGACTATAGTGCTGACGTCAAATATCCTCAGTGGTAGACGCCTCAGACTTTTGTGGTTTTTATCTCCATGTAATGCGAATGCGGGTTAGTTCCAAGAAAAAGTCCTCCACGAAGGCAAATTTCTACCAGTACTTGATCCAGGAGATCTAGATTGGGTTCAAATTTCTAAGGCTACGGGGTTGAACTCTGGTAGTCGTAAACCTGAAAATTGGGTCGGCTGTTCAAAGACGATTATAAAATAAAATATAGTAATGTAAAGTCATCTTCATGGGCCAAAAATATTAATAAATTGAAATGAATGATTGTGTGAAAATACTCGTGTAACTTAATACTTTCTTCTTGGAGATCTGAGAAGTTTACGGAACTGGCAAAATATATCACAATTACCTATAAAATTGGCAGAATATTTCCCTCAAAAAACATCAATTAATTAAAAACATCACGTCTTGCACAAATATTCTTAAATTATTTATGTTATTATGACTACTTCTTTAATAGCACCAAGTGACAACAGTTCTATATAAAGTGTATGAATGATGGCCGTTTTTCTCTGTATTGATATCAAACAGAAATTCGATTTTACTCTTTTTTATTTAACATAATCTCCCTTAAACAATAGAAAAATGTATTTCTTTCAACAAAAAAAAAACTTTTTACAATAATGGAGGGTTAGTAATTTTCAATTAGCTACGTTCTTTTTCTTCTTTTTTATCTTTCTCTCAACGTGCCATACTCGTTATATAGAAAGTTTACAGTTTATTGTTTTGTTTTCCTTCGTCCAAGATGCACTGGAGAGCTAAAAGAGTCTTGCGAAAAATGTGAGATATCATTATTTTACAGCAAGCAAATTATTTGCTTGATTTTACATATAAATTACAAATAATATTTAAAAGTTTTGTATAACAATGTGAAATATGTAGTTTCTTCCTTTTTTATTATTTGATAAACCTTTTTATGAAAGAAAAAAATTTTGCACTGTGTTTTACTACGACAAAAATCTATCAATACAACAAAATACTTGATTTTTTTAAAACATTAACTTATAAGGTATTACTACTCTACAAATGCACTAGAACGCTGATTCTAAAAGTTTAACCAGGCAAGGTTAATCAGCGAAGAGAATTTAAATGGAGCAAAAGTTGTTATTCTAAAGTACAAAACAATATAATAAATTTATATAGCTTTTGAAAGTATTAAATATAAAAAGTGGTCTTTAAGATACGTCTTATAATTTTTACCTTTAATTACACCAAGGAAATTTCGTTCAGTGATATTTCAGCAGATTTTTCTTACCTGTGAAAATAATAAATAGTTATTAAAAAAAGTGAATATACTCACTATACAAAGTGATAGTAATATTATTTCAAATATAATATTTCGATGTAAATACTATATCAATAAATAACAAAACTTATTTCAAACAAATCAATTCAAGTGTTTAAACATTTAAACTATAAACCTTGAACTTATGGACGATCTCTCTGACGTCATCACTACTCTTTTTTTGGAGTTTCTTCTGGTAATACGGACCCTAGCGTCCTCTAGCAACACTTGAAGGAAACTATTAATTGATACAGTAGATTTGAATCGTTGACACTCTACTATAAATTATGTAGTGTCACTGTCATATTTTTATTTACACATGCACGATTATATTTCTAGCATGATTAAATAATAATTCGGTATGATTTGTTATTTTAAAGCAGAGTTTTTTAAGATTACGTGGATTTTGTTAGTGTTTGGAAATTTTTTCCCATTCTACATTTATGTAGAAACATAAAATATCTTTAATTTTGGATTTTAGTTCTACTATAAGTAAAAAGGGTTTCTTCCATAATTTTATTTACTCTTGCCTATTTCAAATCCGTCCCGTCATAGTTCTACTATAAACAGAGAAAGTATAAAATATCTTTTTAGTATCGCTTTTCCGTATTTATTGTTCCGTTAGTTTAAAAGGATTAATCATGCAGGTCTTCCATTTAAAATAAATTGTAAATTAGTTTGCAAAATGTCTGCAAAAATACGTGACATCCTTTAAGAATTAACGCTTAAGCATTTCATAGAAATAAAATAAAACAAATAACCAAACGATTTCAAAGAACTTCATAAATTTAAATAAAAATCTATACACAAAGATATATTTTTTTCTTACATGGTGACAAAGAACGTCTTCATTCCTTTTGGCATTCTAAGCAAAAAATTTAAATATCAAGACTGTGAGCTCTTAAAAGCATGAAATCGTAAGCATGCATGTTTACAAATTTCTAGAAAAAAAATTATTTTGTTCGCAAGAAAAACGAAAAGCTGTAGAAACGAAAACTAACTGTGCTATTATTTGGGAAAGGTTAGCAGCGAATAGTTGATAACAGTAAACAGAGTGTTCTATAACTATGTTATTATTGCAGTTAATAATTATTGCTATGCTATTATTAACTATGCTATTATTGTACTTATGCAGGTTCAATAATAATTTTAATCATTGTTATTATTATTCATTGAAAGATGAGTATTATTCGTGTTGTTACAGTTTTGAGTAGAATTAAAAAATGCGTTCGAACAGCAGGAGAAAACGTTGATAAAAGATATTAAAGAAAGAGATATAAAGTTTATGAAAGGCCAATGAAAGAATGCGTGCCATGTTGTTTATTAAAAGCAGATTATTATTATTATTCTGCAAGTTTTTCTATTGCATGTCATATGTTTCAACTTACGGAATTCATTGTCAATCAAAATTCCGACAAACTACAAGGCTGAAAACTCCAAATCCTTGATTCTTGTCTTATAACAATACACATTCTAGCTGTCAATGCATGTTCAATACATGTTCACTAACATTTGAATTTATAAATATATTAAGATATGATACATATATGAATCAGTAAAACTACTTTTACGATGCAATTTAAAGCAAGAATCATAAATTTAGGAAGTATATATACATTATTTCTTAAAATAAAATTAATTAGTTGATCAAAAAAGCACACTGCATACACAGAAAACTAATGTAAATTCAAATAATAGAGAAGTGAACCGAAGTTAAATGTTACAAACTGATTTCATACAATTCACAGATTAATCTAAATCTTAAGGAGAACATAAATATTTTTATACAACTGAAAACATACACGCATTTAATAAAAATTTTATGAGTAATTCGTCAAATCATTCCGACGAAAAGATAAAACTTATTAGGCAAATAATCGACCTCAATCAACAATTTTTATCAATCATTAAAGATAATTAATATTTACTTGGCTATGACGAGTTTATCAATTAAATCTGACAAGAAGCACTTTTACTACATATATGTACTGATTCACTTCATATAAACAAACCGCTATCTCGGCGACTATATTGACGGTATCTTGAAATTTTGATAATTATTCACCTTTAACTTCTATTCATCATCCAATAGCTTTTTTATACGTTTTTAACATGCCCTCCATTATTACGAACAAAAATGTAGCTGCATAGTTTAAATATGCACTAATTATTTGTCAAATTTACAGAGCTTCGAAAAAAACAACCTTCTTGATCAACGAGCTGCGGATTCGTGTTGGCTTTATTAAATATTGGTGTCAACATTAAACTACACCCTTTGAAGTGTGTGAGAACGCACGATTTGGTATTAACTTGAAATGAAGGAATCATTCACACATTTTTTGGAGTTTTTCAATACCAGACTCGGATAGGTATTACACTACAGTTTTACAGTGTTGAAATGGTACTTAACAATTTTTGGGAGTTTTTCAACACCGAATTCAGAGAGGTGTTTACATTGTTACAGTTTTTACCTCGTATATATTTCTATAGATCTGTGGGAAAAATTTGTTTTATCATAAACAAAACACAAGTTTATACATTTCAAAAAATCTTTTAAAAGACACGCCTAATCAGAAGATTTTTATGTCAATAGTTGCTTACAGATTAGAAATACATATTAATAAAATAAAGGGCAAATAATGACTAATTTTATTAAAATTTGTTTAATTATTATTTATCACGATTTTTATCGGACTCGTTGGAGAACACTATTTTTCCCCATAAGATTGACCACTATCATATGATACGTAAAACATTTGCTTCAGCTAAATATTTGCTTTGCTTTGACTTAAATATTTACTCATGACAGTCAAAGAGACCGTAATAAAAAATTCCACTGTGTAGAATTTTTTGTTTCAGGATATTTTTATCTTTTTTTTTATTTATAACTACCCATCAAAGGAGAAAATCTATTTTTTAATTAAATTAAAGATGAAAGCATTGCTGAAAATTATCCGTTTAATATCTGCAAATATTTATTTAAAATATTTAAGAACGTCTTTATTCAATTCATTTGAAGTTAGTTTTATTTGTGGTAATCTGGTAAAACTAGAATGAAGAGACTACCCCTTCTCAATGGCGCGACAGGAGAAATTCTGGTTATAGAAATTAATTTCTTAAATAAATTAGTCCTCTTAAATAATTAAATTTAACAGCTCTCATTAATTTGGTTAGATTATTTGGATCAATGAAAACTTCTAATTCCATTATTTGTAGATGAAAATACTTAGTATTAATCACAAAATGCACTAAAAGCGCCATCTAAGATTTTTTATTTTAATTAAAATAGTAAAATTCCTTTCTTTTCTTTCATATCACTTTGTCCGAGAACCTTTAGAATTAAGAACTAATTATTTTTTAAACTATTTAAATTAAATATTAAAAGGAAAATGACTTATGTTAATCACTTTGGAAACTTAAAACTATTAAAGAAATATTAATGCACGAAAAAAATGACAAGAACTCTAAGATAATTGGTTTTTGCATTATATTGTAAATTAAATTTAGCGCAAAAGAATTTTTCGGTTAGAAATTTTTAAAGAAATACAAAAGAAAAAGCGCTTTGAATAATAAAACTACTTCAACAGAATATCCGAGTTTAAAAAAATAATCGCATCAATGGATTTATTACAAAATATTCCAGTAATAATGCATCGAGTCAAGTGGTTATATTATTAAAAAGGATTTTTCTTCCCTTAAAAAGCATCTCTGATTTTTATGGCAAGCCTTATTATATTTCAAAAAGGATTGCTGCATACCCCCCACATCCTATGTAATTTTTTTTTCTTCGCCCCCTCAAACCATTATTTTTCTCGCTTGAAGAAAGTATAAATCATAAAGTTCAGAAAGCAGAGCTTACAAATAGCATTAACGATTTCTTCAAGTTAGGATCAAAAGATTTCCTCCACTGCTCAAAAAGGAAAGAAACATTTTTTTTATTTCTTTCAGAGCTTAATGAAATGGAAGAAATCACTATATGTACTGAAGAAATTACTCCAACGATTGGTAATGGAATTTATATGCAAATATCGTGAAATAAAAAAAAGATATATGCAGTCGTTCAATTTCAAGTATAATCTCAATATTTGTTCTGCGAAAATTGCATTTTTGAGCTTTTTCAAACATAGTGATAAAATTAATTTTTTTCATCATAAAAATATCAGGTAATGAAAAATCCGAAGCAATTACTATATTTTGTTGACATAAGTGTGTAGATATTGATAAAAGAAATATCCAACCTATTATGGAAATCGAAATGAACTTTGTTGGAAACTGTTTATAATTGAAACGATATATTATATTAAATAATAATTATTCATAATCAGAAATGATTTTTATTAATTCACAATTTTATTAATTACTGAAAGCTTAACGGAAATAAAAGATTTCCTTATTTCTTAATTTTCTATACACAGTTTTCTTAGTTATTAGAGATAATAGTTTTAAGTATTAAAACTTATTATTTAGAAAAAATTATTGGTTTTATTGATTAAAACTATGTAGTGGGAAATGGAAACACAGGTCTGGATTTTAATTATTAGAATTAATAAATAAATTCGAGTTGATAATTCATTTTAATTGTTAGAGTTCGATGTTAAATTTTTAGTTTTAAGAAAAAGAGTTAATGTGTAAGTTATTAGTTTTAATTAAAGCTCATGAGCAAATTATTACTTTTAATTATTTGTGATGTCATTGTAAAAATGATCTTGCATAGCATATACACCGAAGAGCCATTACACTATGACCACCCTCCATCTATAACAATGGGCTCGCCCAGGTTTTCATGGTTTCCCTCACAGGAACAATGTTTTCATGGGGCACATTAGGACCCATAATCCTCATAGAACAATGTAAGCTACTTGAACATAGTTGCAGACCAGGTTCACCTATTCATGGCAACAGTTTATCCTGCAGGGGATGGTGTTTACCAACAGGATAATGCACTATGTCATAAGGGTCGAATCGTCGAAGAACATTCCAGTGACTTTCAAGTCATGTCTTGGCCTCCAAACTCACCTGACCTTAATCCAATAGAGCATTTGTTGTCTTACTTGGAAAACCAAAATCGTGCTGCCATGCTACCTCCTCGCAATGTGAGGGAATTGCAGGACCAGTTGGTGAGCCTTTGGTACCAGATACCTCAAACTACCTATCAGCACCTTGTGGAATCAATGCCACGGCGGGTGCTAGCAGCTTGAGGATCAAGGGTGGTCCTACATGTTATTAGCAGGGTGGTCATAATGTAATGACTCTTCGGTGTATATTTTAATGGTTAAAATATTTTTTTACAATTATTAAAGTTGTTCGTTAAGTTTTAGTCTTCTTGTAGCTTACTAGATACGAAACAGAATAGTTTATCAATCGATTTTTTTATAGTTGATGGTATCTGAAAACGGAAATAATTTATTCTCATCAGATTAATCAGTCTCTTGACGGTCTGTTAACTTTCGACAAGTTTGTGTTATGTGATGAATCAAAATAAATATGCTGAGTCATTTTATTCTGTTATGAAAATAGCGAAAATTATGGTCAAATACTTAGAAAGAAAATACAAATTTTAACAAAACAAATACATAAGAAGTGTTTAGATACAAAAGTCATGACTACAATCTGTGAAAATGAAACAGAATGTTTGCGTGCTTATGTATATGTGCAGTGCGCAAAATAAAACATGAAGCATCCGGAATAACTTTTGATCTAAAAATCGTATCTTCATGTTCTCGAACTCAAACTTAATGGTTAAAAGGGTGGACCTCAAATTTGCCAACTAGTTACCGCAGACCATATTTCAAGTAAAATTAGACGCAAAAAATATTTTCTCTGAATAAACATACCTTTTTTTCCACGTATTCCAAATTCTGACCCCCAAAATATCAAGCCGTAATCAATGGTCCCCATAGTTTGGTCAAGAAAGCTATCTACAGTTTGCATCCTTTAATGTTAATTTTATATATCTCGAGAGCTTTTTAAGCCAATTAAAACATTTTACCCTCAATTATAAAGTTTGTTTATCCAGAGATAATTCCATGCAAAAAGTAACCTTTAATAAATATTTAATATTTTTTAATATTTTATTTATTATCAGTCGAAAAAAGTTTGAAATCTTAAGTGCAATTTTTTTTGCATCATTTTAAAGAATGTAATTTTATAATAACGAAATAGAAAATTTGAGTGAAATCGGGAGAATGGTTCTTGAGAAATTGGAGTTTGAAAAAGTCGTATACACTTAAAATTCGATTTTACAGGAAATATTCGACCGATTTCACGCAAATTTCGTATTTCGTCATTTAAAATTACATTCGTTAAAATGACGTAAAAAAATATGCACCTTACAGTTCAAATTTTCTCCGACTGGTATTAAGCAAATTAATAAAAAATAATAAATACTTACTAAAAGTTAGTTTTCGTATAGAATTATCGTTGGATAAATGTATTTTTTAATAATGTGCTAGAATGTTTTATTTCGCTTAAAATTTTTTCGATATATGGTGAAATGCGCGAAAAATAAAATTAACATAAACTGGGACCTAACTCCTGACCAAATTGTTAGGATCATATTTCCCAGATTGCGGCTATCCCTTATATTTTGGGGGTCAAAAATCCAAATCCGTTGAAAAGAAAAGGTTTGTTTAATCAGAGAAAGTACGTTTTAGTGTCTTACTTTGTTCCTTAAAATATCGTCTGCACTAATTAATTAGCATATTTGAGGTCACCCTCTCGAACCATTAAGATTCAGTTCTGTTGTTGTTGTTTCTAATGCCCCAAGAGGTCCATCCCAATTAGACCAAATCCATAAGTCCAAAAATGTCCAGGAAGTCTAAAAACAGAAGAGGTTTTGAAAAAACCTCGTCGATCTTAAAATCGATACAGTTCAGAATATGCTCGGGCGAAGCCTGAGCAGTCCTACATTTAGTGCAAAGTCCAAAAGTCTTTTGCCCCTGAACATACGAGAGACACCTCAAGTGACCACTTGCAAAACGAGATAAACAAGTCTGCTGGCTTCTGAGTCCCTCAAAAAGCAAGGCACTTCCAGGTCGTTTTCTGAAATGCCAACAATGCGGAGGAGGAACCCTCCAGAGGTCCATAAAAAAATTTTTGCACTCTGCAAAGACCTCATTGAACGTGGAAGGTAAATCTGGCTGTAAAGGCTCCAAAGAAGCATCTTTAGCCAGTGAGTCCGCCATCTCGTTACCTTTGATTCCAACGTGTGATGGAATTCAATGGAAGTGTACCCCTAAGTCCGCTGAGAACCTGAAGAGCATCCCCAAAATTGTAGCCGCAGCCCTGTCTCCAACATTCATCCCGTGAGATTCAGTTCTGGAACGTGAAAATGCGATCATAATATCAAAAGTTATTCTGAGGGGCCCGTTTATTCTTTTTTGCACCGTACTTTATACAAATCCGCAATTCTGAACTTATCTGCATCAAATTCGGTGCATAAACGTTGAAAAACACGCCAAATCTAACTGCCAACTTTATAATTACTTTAATTACAGGTTTGCGCATTACAACTCAAAATAAATTTCATAGAATTTTATAAATAATTTATAATATAGTGATTTACTAGTTTGCAGCTTTTATCAATCAAAAATTAGTTTTATGACACGTTTTTAGAATTGGGTTGTTACAACTCAAGAAGTGTAGTGACGTAGTGATAATGTCTTACCGGTCGAATTTAAAAATCAGAAACCTATCTAAAAACTAAAGCAGTACGGTACTGTTATTTATTGTTTAATATACATCTGAAATGTAGATATAATATTATGAATGACCATTAATGAAGTATTCATATAACATTATGAATACTTTAGGTATAACATATTGAATGACTTTTTTTTTCCTCCTTTCATGAACATTCTTATGAGATGTCCTTATCTCTGTCTTCATATCGATTCACAGAAAACTATTTTTAAACAAATCATCGAGAAATATTTCAGCTTTCAATTGCAAGAATTTCAAAAAAATACCAAGAAACATAAGTAAGCAATTATAATTTTCAAGAATAAATAGAATAAAATGATATCCGAAGAATTTGATTACTTTCCTCAATTACGTCTTAAAAATTAAACAATAATTATTGAGAATTTATTATTTTTTAATTTAATATATATCTAAAACATTTATGACATTTTAACATCATTGCGTGAGTCTAGAAATACTCGAAACAAAACCTTTTATAATGCCAATAACAATACAATTTTTTTGCGCTTTTCATGGACATTCTTACGTGTACCAAGCATGCCTAAAATAACAACATTTCTAAATAATATTTATTATGTAAATACTCATGTTCAATAAATAGCTCGTAGAAGCAGTATTTTTACTTATACGTCTGAAATTCCGGATACGATGATACATTATTCCCGTTTTAAAAAGCCTAGAGAAACTATAAAAAAATCTATTCTCGTTTCTTAGTGAAAATAAGCAAAAAAAAACAGGAGAATTAATGAAACAAGCACACGCAATTCGGGGGAAAGTAGAAGCCCCAAAAGCAAAATAATTTGATCTAGAGCGTTCAAAATACAGAAGGTGGTATAATTATCCTAATGCACTCCTTTTATTACTATAACACTTCTTCCGCCATTTTCAAATGACCTTTTTTTTTCTCATTTCATGAACATTCTTATGCGATGTCCTTATCTCTGTCTTCATATCGATTCACAGAAAACTATTTTTAAAGAAATGGTCGTGAAACATTTCTGTTTTCAATTTTTAGAATTTAAGAAATACTAAGTAACATAATTTTGCAAATAAGCTGTTACGATTTTCAACAATAAATAAGACGACAGCTGAAGAAAAAAAAAAGGATTATTTTAATTATGAACCTTAACCTTTAGAGCTGAATATAATATAATAGAATAAAAGAGAATAAAATAGAATAAAAAGAATAGGATAGAATGAAAAGTAATAGAATAGAATAGTAAAATTCAGTTGAAAAGAATATTCTTTTCAATTGAATTTTACTGGAGTATAAATAGAGTAGAATAGAATATGATGCCTTGGAATAGAATCATGTACAATAGAAGGAATAATAATTAATAGAATAGAACGAAGCAGAATTGAATAGGGTCGGTATGAGTTAAGACTTTATGTCAGTTACCAGTTATACTATTTAATCATTAACCTTAACTTTTAGAGCAGAAGAGAATAGAATAGAATGGAAAAATTTAATTGAAAAGAATGTAATAGATTGAGAAGAAATAGAGTAGAATAGGGATGCTTGGAATAGAATTAAGTATAATAGAATGAATAATAATCAAAAGAATAGAACGAAACAGAAAAGAAAAGGGTCGGTACCAGTTAAGACTTCATGTTAGTTACCAGCTAGACTTTTTAATTATGAACCATAACCTTCAGAGCTGAATAGAATAGAATAGATAAGAATAGAATAGAAGAATAAGTAAAATTCAAATGAAAAGAATATAATAGAATGAGATGAAATAGAGTAGAATAGAATAGGATGATTTGGAAAAGAATTGAGTAAAATAATCAATAGAATAGAACGAAACAGCATAGAATAGGATCGGTACCAGTTAAGACTTTAAATTGTAAATTTATTAAATCAAAATTATTTGTTCCCATTAATACATAAAATGTAACATCCTATAGAATTCTTAGTTATTGTATAAAAAAACTAAAACCGACCTGAAAAATGTGACTGTTTAATACTTCACAGATGACCTTAAACATTTTATGGAATGACGAACGATAAACCGGAAATGTATGAAATGATTACATAACACATATTGCCAACACATTGTGTAGATGATTTAAAACTTGCAAGCATTCTAAACTATAAGTTTTCAAAATATAAATAATTCTCACATTTCATACTTTGCTTAAAAAGCATATATATGTTAATGCTAAAGCGCAGAAATAACAGGTTATCTAGCTAATGCACAGATTAACTTGGATAACCCGTTTCGGTGTCAAAGAATCATTTTATTTCCCTAATTATCTAGGTAATCTGCGAACTACCTAGATAATCTACACATTACCTGCTAGACACTCATGAACCTTCTGAGCGTTAATTCCGTCTTTTTCCGAACTTTCAGATGTAGGCTTTCCTGTATCGAAAACCCGGTTTCCTAACGTTATTGAATGGTAAAATAGTTTGCTGTACAATTTAATCCAGGGGCTCAACGCTTGGAGTTTGAAAGTAAAAATATGATCCTTGCTGGAACAATAACAAAGTTTCTAAGCGCTTTTTTAAATAATGTTATTTATTTATTTTTCGCCATCTAAAAACGTCAAATTACTGGAATCAAACAATCAATGCATTAGTTGATAGAATCAATCATCAAATACTTTAAAAACTATAACACAAAGAATCAAATGGTTTAAAATAACATTTAAACATTTAAGGAAACTAACATAACGTCATTTATTTATTTGTAGACATTGAAAAAAACAAGTCAAGCTATATAATCAAATAACCAACAAATTCGTTGTTAGAATGAAAGAAACGATCTTTTGAACTTTAGAGATGTGGAAACAGTTAAAATGAACATTACTACTTAGGTAAATTGAGGGAGACTCATGCATTCCTCACTGTAATGGATAGCTGATCTTCTGATTTGATAGATAGGCAATAAACATAATGGTAACAGTAGATGTTAAACTATAATGTTCCCGTTTTATTAAATGGATAAATTTAACTACTATCACTTAGTTCGGATCATATTTTAGAATAAACATTTGAAATCCTAATAAATACTGTTAGGTTAATTTTGAGACTAAATTTTATAAATTAAAAAATAATAATAAATACCGAAAAAATGTCTCTAAAGTCAAAATGATTTTTCAAAATGATTTTCAAATCTCACCAACCACCAATTCAATCAACCACTTTTTAGGCTATTTCATAGGCTTCATATTTAATACTTGAGAATGTTCAGAAATGCTTCTTAAACATGCAGAACAAATTTCTGAAGTTAACAAAAATTGCGACGAAGGAACATTTTGAAGTTGACATGAATTACAAAAATATCATTTTGAGTTAAATTAAAAAAATTTTGATAAAGTTAAAATTTGTATGAAACTGTAACAACACTGATATAAACTTCATGAAAAGTCGTTTTACTGAAACATTCAACATTTTGGCACCATGTAGACAAAATAATAAAAAGTTATATTAATTGCATTAATATAACTTTATTTACCTGAGCTAATGCTGATACGCTATGCAGGAAATCGCATGGATCACATATATGATCTTAATAAACACAAGGCTTTTTTTCACATAACGCATTAACTTGTAAGCCTATTTTAATATTCTATATTGATTTATGTATTACAGCAGTTCTCCATTCTTTTTGGCTGTGAAACCCTAAATGAATCCCCTTCTTTTCGCGGAACCCTAACTTCCTAAAAAAAAGTTAATTAGTAACTATGAATATACTAACCAAAAAATGCGAAGAATGAAATATTTTAAATTCTGAATTAGTACTTGGTTCATATATAAAATAAATTATAAAAATAAGCTGAATTATAATTTTCACTGCTATAAATATCGATAATAGCAGTGAAACGTAATTTTTAATTCTTAAATTTGTTTATTTGTAATTTTCTCATTGGCATATTACATACATAATTTCAATTAAATATCCAAAGTATTAAGCAAATTATGGATTATTGATTGGATATAAATATAATTTTAATTGGTTAAAGAATATCTTAGCTTTTGAATCCCCTGTGATTCTTCTGCTAAACACTAGGATTCCGAAACACCATTTGGGAACCACTGAGGCTTTAAATATAAAACAAATATAAACTGTAAAATAAAATTCATTAAAATAGCTTTTTAATAAGTTTCGTGTCGGAAGAAAAGCCTTGAAAATAAAGAAAAAAAAAGCTTTTAGCAGCTTTTTTATTAACTGTAATGTTGTCAGATGATGTAGCAATTACTAAATTTTCATATACGTAATCATTAGATGAATTCTCTCAACGTCCTCGAACTCTAGCAATAGCTGTTGTCTTTATTTTTAGAGGTAGTGTTGAGAGTATGAGTCAGTATGAGAAGTCAAATTATGGTATTTATTATTTAAGATAAGCGTATTCATATTTTTTTTAAAAAAACTTATAATACTTATCAGATAAAAACTAAACTAGCAGATAGCTAATAAAATTAAAAAAATAACAATTAAAATCTATAAAGGTTCTGAAAAGAACTGTTTTTGCAATGAAAGAAACTAGAAAATAATTGAAATAAACTAAGCAAAACAGCTTGCTTCACTTGGACTTTAACGGCAAGTCGAAAAATAATTTAAATCAGTCAGTATCGTTTTCTGCCAAAGCGTAAGTAGTAGGTTTTTTTTTTGTGTTTCTGTTTTAAGATTAGTGACAAATTCGGAAAAAAATAACGTATTTTTATAATTTTTTTTATTTGAAATTTTATAACATGCAGATTGAAATTTTTGAAAAAGCTCAAGAACTATTTTTTTAAAAATTTTCTACCCATTCTCAACATGTACTGTACCCTTAACAACTTTCGATCTAAAGCAGTAACACAGACATTATAAAAATAATTGTACGAGAAAATAATTACAGCCCAAGAAAATATCATTTAACGCTCATTTTCTTCGGCAGAGTATCTTTAAGTACTCAATGATGGTAAAGCACTGAACTGAAATTTGTTGAATTTATCATGGTATTATTTTTTACCGGTATTTCCAAGAAAAGTTAACTCTTTAGAAATAATGAAGAAAAACTGCAATAGAAATGATAAAATTGTCCTCTCCAAAACAGAGACTCATGATTAGATATTCTTGGCTGACCTGATTTCTAGCCAGTTTATAGGAGACGAATTTATCATACCTTTCTTTAGGTGATAGTGAAGAAGAACTTCCTAATATCTAAAGACTGGGGCGCTTAATTCCGGGGCGCAAACTTCATTTCCATGAACCTTTTTTTTCTAAATGATGAGAAGGATTTTCCTAAAACTTTCTTCCAAGTAATATATCATCGTAAAGTTAATGGCTGATGATTAGGAAGATATCTTCCGTTGAATTGCCAGATATTTTTTTATGGCTTTTTCGCAATCTTTCACTTTTCTAAATCTCTTATTTTATTTCGAGAAGTTATTGTCACAAAATTGAGACACTGAATATTAAATGGTTAAATTTTATATTTTGCTATTTCGAATCATTCTTTTATCGCTTTAGCTGGTTAATTTAAACAGTATGTTTTGGCTTATTATAAAGCGTTACGTTTTTTAAAAAAAAATTTGATGGGTAAGTAAAAATGCGTCGAACAATTTTTTTTAAGAATCCTTTTCAGCCTTTTTATTTAAATTAATTCAAATCTGTTTAAATATTACCCTTTAAGAAAATGGGTGTTTTTCTATGTCTTTCATATCAGCCTACTTTTCGGCTAGATCAATTTCATCGATTAGATCAACTTCAATGCCACAATCGAAAAGAAAGAGTAGTTAGGGTCATAAAAAATCAGACAAACATAAACATTAATAAAAAAGCATCCCAACAAGATCAAATAAAAAAGCTTACAATTTTGAAACTTCCTGTGGTTAATTATTTACGAGACTTTTCTTTTCATTTTCATTAGTGTGCATTTTTTAATGTTTTTACAAAATGTTAATTTAGAGTATTATTTTGTTCTTCCTTTTATGATGAATTTATTCATAATTACTGCCTTAGCCGGTGATTACATTATAAATATGAATACACTGAAGGGGGGAGAGGAATTTTGGCTAGTTTTAAGAAACGAATATTGGTAGGAATTGAGGATTGAAGAAGAAAAAAATGCCAGTTGGACCGCAAAAAGCCAAACATCAATCGATGCAGTTTTTTCAACCCATGACTAGAAATGTGGCGTTTATGAAAGTCTATGCAGAATAAAAACAAAGCAATTGACCAATAGTGATCGTAACATTGCGATCACAGTCTTTTAATCGTCATTACGTATTAATTATTTGTATTTAATCGTCATTACATTCTTATTTCAAATCTGCTTAGTATTCATTTTTAAATGTAATAATTTCTTCTGAAAAAGGAGAAATAATTGGAAACTAAAAAGTACACATGTACACATTAGAGTGGGAATAAATATTGTAGGTAGGTATATACATATACACACAGAGAGAGCACAAAAAAGACAAAAAAGATAAAAAGAAAAAAATTTATAAGATTTATTTACTGCACATAATTTGCAAGTACATATAACTCATAAACTAAGTGAAATATAAAGTGAAAACATAAAAAAATATTAAAGATTAGTCTCTTTCCATTAATCTTTAAAATTTTCCATGTTTTCTCTGTGCTTTTAACTTTTATATATATATATATATATATATACATATGCGATTGAAATATGAACAGAAGAAAATGTTTTGGAATCTATGAAAAAAGGATCTCTATTCTTTCACTGCAATCCATCTTGGATAATTGTATTTGTGAAAATGGTATAATTTTGAATGCATTTTTGAAAGCTCTTCAAAATAAATTGATTGTATTCACCTGGGATCTCTTGCCAAGAAGGTCTAATTTTATGCATTTTGTTTAAGAGGTTTACACTGGTTTCATAGTTGTCCTGATATTTTTGATAAAAAATATTTTGTCATTTTTTGTTCTGATTTTTAACTTTTTCTGATGGTCTTAAATCTTTTTTTTTTTTTTTTTTTTTTTTTTTTTTTTTTTTTTTTTTTTTTTTTTTTTTTTTTTTTT